>NC_062968.1:2992320-3217490 GCF_023119035.1 Salvia hispanica
AAACTTTGGCTATAGAGGTGGAGATAACAGTTATGCTGCGGGAGCAGGAGGATTTGGAAGAAACACTGGAACTGGTGTAATTACAACATCTTCTTTCCCTACCTCAACTGGTGACTATGAGGGGTCCTATGGGGACTTTTACCGTAGTGGTTCTGTATATGGTGACCCAACTTGGCAAACTGCATCTTCTGAGCTTGATAATTCTAATTCGTATGGTTATGGGCTTGGAGACTCAGAAGATGTTGCTGCTAAAGATTCTGAGGATTATGTGGTCGGCTATGACCTTCCAAATAGGCAATCCAGTAGAGGTAATATTTCTTTGATTCTTATCTAAAGCTGCAACTCTCTTTATCTCCTTATACATGTGGATGGACGATTTTGAACCTGATCAATCATTATTATTTTAGTCTACTTGTTAATCTACTTGTTAATTTTTTGTACCATTTCTGGCTGCTTTTATTGTCAACCCTCATTTAATTGCAGTTGTTAATCTACTTGTCTGAGGTTGCTTCGGTTGTCATAATTTGTAATCTACTTGAAATCTCTCAGTCTCACTGCATAAATAAGTACTAGTAACTAATTAGCAATAGAAGCAACATGAATGTTATGTGTGAAGTTTTCTAGTGCAAAGCATGTACCATTTTAATGTTCCGAAGAAAGCTCTCTCTCTTGACTTATGGTGTTGTTCAATGATTTAGGCGTTGAGCTAATCTTTTCTCCATTTCTTCAGGGATTGCTGCGTAGGTAACTTCAGTGGTATGAAGATAATGTAGGAGATGATATTTTTGAGAAGTTGTGGGTTGTGTACGAATCCGTGACAGATATATACATAAAGATATATATCTCATGTCATTACAGAGAGCTAACAGGGATGTCGTTTGAAATTATAAGGATCGACATTTTGGTGGAGATGTACATCAGATTGCGGGAGGAGGATCCATACAAGCTTTGATTTCTTTCTGGAAAGGTAGAGAGTTTTTTATACTCCTATTTTATTTCTTTTTCTTTATTTTTGTACTCATTTTTCCCCCTGTTTTTTGGCTCTAATGACTGGCTGAAAATTTTCTTATTTTTGTCTGGGATTTGTATTCGTCTCAGATTGTATGTGTGATTGCTAGAGTGATATATAAAAGAGGGAGTTTAATCCTCTTAAGTTTCCCTTCCAATAAAAATACAGATATGCTTATATTTATTTTACTGTTTCATTATTACTACATGTCTCATTGTTGGTTTTTACTTCATGGATTTTTTCATCTTTAGAATATACAGTGTGTTTAAAAGAGGGTGTTTGGCTAACCTTATTTTAGGACAGCTTATCAGCTTCATAGCTTTTACTACTTACTTCGTTTCATGGTAGTTGAGTCGTATTCCTTTCGGATTGTCCAACATAGTTGAATTGGCAAAAACTTACATTCAAACACACATTTTTTTAAAAATTTTGATGTTGATAAAACTAAGGTGGGGCGGAGGGTTCTTTTTATGCAATTAATTGAATTATTTACCTACTTTTGCGGCTACGAATATAGTCAATTAATTCCCCATTCACACCCTATAAATAAATGCATTAATTCCCATTCACATCTACGCGTCCCCACAAAATTATTATTTTTATTTAGTTTTGGGATGTTCCAAATATATAATCCAATTTTGGAATTGGAATCGTATTAAAGTATTGTTTTACTCGAATATGTATTAGTGTTTCTGAAAATGATGTGTGGGGTAGTATATAAAGACAAATAGGACGACTTTAATATATTTCTATTAAAATTTAAATGTATTCTCTTCATTTTGTGAAATTTGAAATGACTATTTTATGAGACTTGATGGAGTATTTTCGTTTCTCAACATATTTTATTCGACAATATTTTTCCTATACAAATGTAAACCTAAAAATGGGACATTTTTCCATATAGTACATTATTCGACACGTGCTAGAATTAACGCATAAAAACAGCATTTTTAATTCAATCAAAAGTTGAATAATTGGTCATGATATGATCAAAACAATTAATTATTTTCAAATAAGTTAAAGATATTTTTATTTTTAATAAAGGCAATAAAGTCGTTTCACATCTTACCTAATACCTATTCATATATTTATCGTGATTTAAATAATCTATCAAACAATGAAAATAAAATTTATCTTGATTCTAATCATGGTTTTTTTTATCTTGTCATATCTTGACATGGCTTTTAAACATAGTGTGAGAGTGAGAACTAACCGGATATGCATATTTACACAATTCATGTAAGCAACATTATTGGATACCCATTTATTTTTTCTTGTTTTTCCTTCTTGAATAAAATATTGGGACAACAGATAATATTGTTAAATGAATCTTTCTATTAAAACATGGATTATTTTGGTTTTGTGGAATAAAGTTCACAATTAGTGGGCCAACAACAACTATGCTTCATATTTTTAAGTTGAGATAGTAGAGTTCTTTACACTTTTTAAAACTATCATCCATGAGTAAGCAACTATGCAGCAAAATGGGATTAGAGTTGAAATCTTGCAAGATGCAATCATATGACCAAATAATGTAACCCAAAATACACAAAACTTGATCAATTATGATACTATAATAGTAAGATGATGAACATATTATGGCTGCAAAAAACAGTTGAAAATAGACTAATAGGGAGTGGTGGTGTCTCAAATGTACATCACAATTAACTCAGATGACACAAGACTCATACAACATACAAGTCAGTAGTATCCCTTTTTATAATCTCTAATACATAGCCAGATAAAGTCCCAAACACCAGGTTACATTACATTTAAAATGCTACTACTAGCATTAGTCTCCATTCTAATCACTAAACTCACCTTGTGTATCTTGGGAGAGCCTCAGCAGCATGCTCAGAAGAAAGCTCTGCTTCCATAAAACACACGAGAGCCCGAGTTCTTCGATCCTGGAGTCTTCTGCTCAGAGCTCGTTGAATTCTCCGAGCTGGTCGGCCCGTTCTCAAAGTCCATCGGAAGCTTCATCTTGGCCAAGGATTCAGTGAACTGCTGCATGCTCTTCATGTACATATCCACTATGTCCTGCTGAACCACCTTCGGCTCCGGCACTGTCACAACCGGTTTTGCAGGCGTATCACTCGACACCGCACCTGAAGCATTACTGTCGCTGTTTGCAGTTTTTTCCTTGGATTTGTCTTTAGGAGGTGAAACGAGTTCCTCGCCCTGAGATTTTGAATCTTTCGGAGTCTCACAAGACTGAAAACTCACGGGAGCTGACGCAGACGAACCTCCATCCGTTGATGCACAGCTCAGAGGAGAATCAACCTTTGGCAAAGGTTTCGAGCTCACAGTTCCCACCGAGAAACTCTCTCCATGCTGAACCTCAGCCTCGGAGCTCACCTGATTTTCAGTATCGGAACTGACCAAGCTGCCTGAACTCGGTGAGTCCATGTTGCTACATGGCATCCCAAAATATTCCTCGACCATCTGGTGATTCTCGTTTGCGACATTAGGGTCAGGGAACTCAATCTTGTCCATGTCATCAGGAACAGACTTGGCAGATTCAGTGTCCTTGGTCACTGAATCACTCTCCGCAGACGTGAGCGGTGCCGGGATTGGAATGACCTCAGGCGGCACTCCATCATACGACACGGACAGCTGAACGAATCCCGCAGGTGAGTGGAAGAGATCGGTTGAGGAAAGGGAGAACTCCTTTTCCAACTTACCATTGTTGAGGAGGACTTCAGATATAGGCACCAAAGCAAACCCGAGAAGCTGATCTTCAAGATAATTCTTCACCCTGCTTAGCATCCATATCTCACATTTAAGGGAGGAATCAACTTTGCGAACGTTGAGAATGAGATTCTCATTGAAAACAGGGTTTGCCCCACCACCATTGATGATCTTGGTGGAGACTGTCTTCTCGGGATCACTAGTCACACAGAGCTTAGCATAGACGTCTTGTTTTTGATAGATGCATATGTTGTGGATATCCCGAGCTTGGTGTATGTACACCTTCAGAGCTCCGAGAAACTCCTCCACGTTACCAACTTCACTTCCATTCCTCTGGGAATTGATCTCCCTTGTGAAGAGGCTCGACTTTTCTGTCATATGCTGCTTCTCAGACTCCAGGAAAGAGCTCTTGAGGGGTGAAACAACCGATTGAGGGGAGTCCATGAGTACGGTTCAAGCAAAAAAAAACCTGTGCAGAAGATGTCGTTATATACCGCATTAGCTATTGGCAACATATATGCTATTGTCGTCGAACAAGTTCAAGTTAATCAATCCATTCAAGTAAATGACAGTTTAGCTTAAATTATTTATACATATCCGTCCTATTACTGGCGATTATTACGTTGAATCGTACTTCTTTTAAGCTAAAAGCAGATCAGTAAGCCCTTCTTCCAACTCTTCACAAGTATTCAAGCAACAAGTTAAACATAACATCCAAGAAAGAAACAACAAAATATAGCAAAGAACTATAAAAACATAAAAGGCACACGCCAAGAATATAACGTTAAATAAGCAAAACAGCCCTAAATCGAAGCACTAACCTGAAAATGCAGCTAATTCAAACAGATCTAACAAAGCCAGAGCTCAAGAAACGACGTATTCGAAAACAAAAAGAGCTTAACAAGCCTATGGTCATATCTTAAACAACGAAATTGAGGCCCATATATAACGAGCACTATGATATTTGGTGAGAACACCCATAATTCAGGTAGAACAGTGTTGAATCTCTAACTAGGAAAAGCAAGAGGCAACACACAAGCTACAAAAGCGTAAGAAGAAGTCATATGAACATCTAAACTAACCAGTGAAGTGATGAAAAATCACACTAAAATCCGAAAACCTTGCACCAAATCAAACTAGGCCACAGGTAAAACTCATCAATCAGATGCAAAAGGAGCAGGAAATCAACAGATGTATTTCCCCCAAAATCTTCCAAACCATGTTGGACTCAAAAGGCAAACACCCAAATCCTAAAAATAGACGAAATTCACCAACAAAGTCATAAATTGAATTTCACCGAATACCAATAAAGCTAACATCTTTAAAGAAAAACATATCCTAAAAAGATATGAAAATATCAACTTCAACAAAAGAATCAAGAAAAAGCAAGAAATGAAAATGGAAAGCAGGAAAGAAATAAAGCAAAAGGGATAGAGATACATGAATTAGTAATGATCTCAAGCTCTTGCCTTTAATCGATTTTTTCTGCAGAATCTGAGGCTAAAATCCAAAGATAAAAAGGACCCTTTTGGGGAAACGGTGGTGAGGCGTGGGAGAGTGGAAAGGGGGAATAAGAAGATTGGATTACGGGATTGAAGCCTGTCGGAAAATCCTCTGTCGTTGGAATACAATATATAAGTTGAATTGGAAGAATTGTTTTTTATTTTGAGATTGAGCTTGAATATTTTGGGAAGTGAATTGGGGGGATTGAATAGTGAGGCGATAAGGAAACGTGAGCCAATGAAAAGAGGTTTGAGTGGAACGCACAGTTGGACGACGGACACCGGAGCGTGGGAAGCACGTGCAGCCGCACTTCCATTTTGTTGAAAAACTTGTACTACCGCCTTTTTTCCTTGTCGGTATAATCCTACGCTTACGGATTGCGACTATTCATATTTCGGTTATACTCCCTCCACCTAGATAACTTGGGACACTTTGACCCGGCACAGGTTTTAAGAAATCTAATGGAAAGTGAGTTAGAAAATTTTAAAGTATTAATTTTATAATAAAATGTGAGTATGAGGTCCACTATCAAAAATGGTAAAAGTGAAGTGGGACAACTTATGTGAGACGGTCCAAAATAGAATATTAAGTCGAATATCTGAGACGGAGGGAGTATTGAATAATCATCATGAGAATTGAAACTCTTCCTCTTAACTTTTTTTTAAATTTTTTTTTTTTTGTGAAATCAAATTTCTCATTATTGATTGTGTTTAAAACTTAAAAAGAGTTATTTTTTCGACTTAACATAATTCCACGCTTCAGCTCCAAATGAAACATTATGAAATTTTCAACATACGAGTGTAGAGATTTGAACCTGAGACTTTAAACTCAGTTTGAAGATTGGCTTATTTGTGTGTGAAGTGGCACAAATGAGAAGTATTATGGTTTGTGTTAGTTATGTACAATATCTAGTTGGTGTGTATGATAATTTGGTTAAAAATCTATCTTATCTTTAATTGATCTTTGGTGGAAAAAATAGAATATTATGTTAGTATTATATCGATTAAATTAACTTCAATAATATATCTACTCAAGTAGAGAGTGAGAAAGATGCATGGAAGACATCTATTTTGGTTTGAACTTCCAAAGCGGCTAGTCTCACCTACCAAATGATGCTAAAACATAAGCTTCAAGATGAAATTCTTCGAATCACAAAATTGATAATGGGCCGTTCACTAAGATTAACATCTGTATCAAACAAAAGGTAAAACTCGTATAAAAGCTCTTAACTTGTTATAGTATATCTACCGAACGTTTTCTAAGTATACATAGTTGATCGAGTTTAGGACTTTTGAACCGTAGCTAGCTCCGAAGAGCATAGTCCGATTTCTACAATTTCCGTGCCAATATTTTTGAATATGAAAAATAAACTGGTTATAAATTTGCAAATTTGAATTCAACACTAAAACCAAAAATCGTTAAATACGTTGTTATATTTCGCTTGGAGAGATAATGGTTCATTTCAAACTAAAATCATATATTCTTGAATCAATGACACTCATGCCACTTCTTTCTTATTCTAATCTCCCAAATAAATATTGTCACCTTCTCAAATTAAAAATAGGGCTATTAATATTCATAGTAGTATAATTTAAAAATGAGAGACAACTCCATGCATCTCACGGGAGGCGCACTAATATTGCTAAAATAGATCAAAGACTGATATTTTAATTAAGTTAACTCATTTATAAAAATATTTTGAAAATTATCAAACACTCCATGTGTTAATGCGACACACTCACCTTCACCCCATTTAGACATCAACAGTATTAATAATTGTAATTGATTTGCACAGTAGTACAATATATATTTTTCAATATTTTCAAAAAATTGTGAAAAAAAAAATTGAACTGTTTTTTTTTTTTGGAGCACCCAATTCTCAATCAATGCAACTGCTCACTAGTCTCAATCATATTTTAATATTTAAATCCAAATATAGACGACAAATTATAACTATCTTTCTCGTTAGTATTTATTTGCCTTTTTCTTTTATCTCGAAATCGATTGTCCATTTGAAGCTTACATAGAACATGTGAGGTATGCAACTTTTGCTGCAACAATCATTTCTTGGAGGAAAAAAATTAAAGTATTAATTTAAAATATTGGAAAGCTGAAAGACCTCATAATTTTATTGAAAGAAAGTACATTGAATTTGAAGTTATATTAGAAATTAGTACTCCTACTTTTTATGCAAAATTATGAAGCTACAATAGATCACTTTTTTGAGCCATTTTGAAATTAAAGATAAATTGTACTTTCAAGAAAAGATAAAGTGCACACTATAAGAAATTTATGTAAATCCTAGTAATTAACAAAATAGTGGTGGTAGTTAATCGTGCTTCTATTCCCTATGTATAATAAGTAACAAAAGATTATGATTACTATTTGAATATATTTGGATGAATGTGATGATGTAGCTATCTATTTTCCAAAAATCATGATGCCCAAATAACTAAGTTATAATTCCTAATATTAAAATACACTTGTCCCTATGTGTTGCTAACGCCTGTTGTAAAGTGCACGCATGGCTTCCATATTTCTATAAAGTTTGATAATATTGTCAGAAAATTCCTACTTTTTAATGCCAAATATCCCACTAACTCCCTAAATTAAGAACTTTTAATAATTTATGTAAATCACAATAATGGGGTTCTATAACGACCTTTTTGGTCCCAATCAACATCCTTTTTAGTAGGATCATATTTTGTACAAATTTCAAAATATTATTGCGATGTCACCAATCACAACTTAATCCTATTTGTCAACAAAGATGAACTTTTAATATTTTATTTGTCAACTATGACTTTGAATTTTGATACATATTTCATTTTCTTTGATGGGCCTAGAATGTTCTCGGTTTGTTTCCCCTTTCCCTTTATTTTAATTTCGTAACTTAGTAAACATAAATTCATTATCAAGTAGAGCTAGTGATATTTAATGAATATAAAATGTAATTATTGGTTGTTACTTGTTGCTGACAAATAATTTCCCATTTCAGTTAGGTCCTTGTAAAATACTATGCTTTTAGATGAGCATTAGTATTATTTTGGGTTAATTAATTAATAAAATTTTGAAGACATAATCTCATAATTGAATCACAAATTGATTGTCTTTCTGTCTTATCTGCCCACAAAAGCCACAACGGTCACTTTGTCGAAGAAAATAATTTGAGTGATTAGTGGCCAATCTTGTTTAAAGTTTAAACTATCTTAAATTATTTAAATATAGTCAGCAAATTTTGACTCGTCGACTTCGTGGCTACTATGCCCAAATAACATCAAATTTTTATACTATTAATTAAAGAAACGAGCATTTTCTAGAACAATATATATATAAAATATTATAAGGATAAAAATCATTGACTTTTCTAGTTGAAGTGTCTTTCGACTCTTTCCCAACCACACATTTTTACTTTGGTTTCATTATAGTTATTGTTTGAAGGAGTCATTATATTTACCCAAATAAGAAAATGTTTAATCAATTTATAGGTTTCACACAACTTTTAATTGAAATGAGCAATTACATTTGACATTTTGCAGTTAATACTTCCCCAATTTTCAACAATGAAACTATATTTGTTTGATTATATCAGAGTGAACTTTGATGAATGATTTGAAATGCTTAAGTTGAAAAATATAAATAAATTATTTAAAAGATTGTGTTACGATTGCAGTGACATAATATTTTTGGTTATTGAATACTGAGGTACACAGTATATCAATATAAAAATTTGATTTGTTGTTAAAAAAATTGAGCATCTTTATTAGTGACTAGTATTATATTTAATCTTAGATTTGTATAGAATTTAGAAAATAATGGATATAAATTAATGGAAATTTTATTTTTATTTTTGTCAATATGCACATGCTTATAGTAAGTTAAAGGAGTATTACTTTTAATTTGATCGAATTGGTTACTGGGGAATCAGAAGAATCCAATAAATTCATATGTTAGATATAATAAAACTAGATAAACATAAGTAGTAATGAATGCAAGAGAAAGATATACTACATAGCTTATGTGCAGGGGCGGATCCGAGCGGATCCGAGGTGGGAGGCGTCGACTGCCTCTTCCATGAGATTAATTTTCTATTTTTAGGACATAAAATTTTCATGTTAGCCTTTCTGTTTGTCTTCGACTTCGCTCCAAAGATAAAAAAAATAATCATATCTGTTTGTTCTATTTTCAAATCTTAGATCTACCATTGTTCATATGAGTATCACTTTTGTTTGATGCACATTTTCTATATAACTTCGTGTAATGAATGAGTTTATCAAAATTTTAAATTCAAATATAAAACCACATGATGCATAACCAGCTGTGTTGTGTACACAAGTGAGAATAGGTATGTTGGAGCAAAGTAGAGCATAATGCATTTTATGAGAGGCATTTCTTTCTACCTTTTGATAGCTTAATTAATCACGCCCACACATCATGCCCATTCCATTTCACTTTGAGTTCATCCACAATTTCATTCCTTAAATCATTATATTTGTTCCGTCCTTTTGAAATATATAAACTTTTAAGAAATTATAAGTTTTAATGTATACTTGGTAAATTTTAAAAAATATACAATTATATCATAACGATGATATTTTTCTTAATTGTCCCATAGCAAAAAATACCATCATGTTCTGTTTTTGAATTTATCAACGTAATGCGTACATATATAAAAATTAAATACATAATTGACTAAATATATTAAATGATATTGCTTAAATAGTCGAATGTTTTGTTCGAATGATATTTGCCAAAATCATATTCCTACATCCCATAAAATGGAAACTCTTTCCATTTTCGTCAATCCCGTGAAAATAGCACACTTCTATTTTTGGTAGCTCATTTCCCTTTAATGAGACGAGCTTCATTCTCTACTAATAATACTTAAAATACTTTTTTTTCTACGTTTCTCTTATTTACCAATTATGCATTAAAATCGTATTATCATCCCAAAATTTTATTTTTTTATGCACGGATGAAGTACATAATACGGAGTATCACTTCAATCATAGACTATGAGAGAATTGAAAAAAATGTAAAACTTATCTTTGAAATTTGCAAGATAAACCATAATTTGCCAAACTTTAGTATTTTTGACAATTTGCCCTAAAAATGATTAAAATACTATTAATGGGAATGGGACCAATTTTTGAAAGTTTTTTTTTTCAAATAGATTTCAAAATTTGTGTTTAATAAAATGATTTGGTTTTAGAAATGATAAAAAAAAAAGTTTTATTAAATAAATAAGACTAATTTTAATTGATGAATAAGATTTAAAAACAGAAATAGTAAATTTTTATAGATGGCAAGGATATATCTTTTGCTATCATTACAGTAAATTTTGTCATTTGCCGTAAGTTAAACTTATAAGTAGTACACTGATACCATCTCCATCAATACTCCAAAAATGAGTTTTGATATATAAATTTTCTTCAACCATACACCAAACTCAAACCTATTTTTGGTATTTTTTGTGAATCAACACCAAATATTGTGTTACTGCAAAAATTTTGTGAGATAAAAACTCAAAAATGGTGTAAATTTTGAATTTTATGTAAATGGTTGAAGTAAAATTATTTTTTAGTGTGACGTATGCTCAAAAATAAGTTTGAGTTTGATGTAAATGATTGAAAATGGTCTAGACACATGCTGAATTCTTGAATAAAAATATCTATACTATAGTAGATTGTTATGGTACCAAAATCTTCTTATACAGTAGTATTTACATTTTATACTGTATCAAAAATTATTATACACCAAAATTTTTAATATATTTAGTATTTTTTGGGTTCAATAAATATTATATTAATATATTTTTCCATTCGTAATTCAAGCTCTTCAAACATCTTTATCTTATCAATTTGATGAATTTCATCGTTTCGACAATTTATACGTTCCTTTTCTCAAATTTCAGTTTTATCCATCAAGTTGATTTTACTACTATAAACTTTTCTATTTTTCGAAAGTATAATATTATTATTTTAACTTATGACAGTATCATTTTTGAATATCCAATTATCCCAAGAAGAAAATACATTTCATTTATCCAATGAATCACATCATCTTCATCCTAACTCCTCGAATTTACCACTAGGGTTTAGTTTATCCTGATTCAATGTCGATGCCGGAAAACTCTTCAAATTCCGACTCAGAATCGGAAATCGACAACATTCCCGCTCACGATTCGAATTTCTCGCCCGATTCCCTGGCTACCGCTAATCCGTCGACTCCTCCTCTCGTCTGCCTCTTCAAATTCGCCGGTGACTCCGCCGCCGGTGCTGTAATGGGCTCCATTTTTGGTTACGGTACTCAATTACTTATCTTTTCCATCAAATTTCCTTATTCCTACACATTGTTTGGCACAATTGCGTTTGTTGAGAGTGTGTGATGCTGCTCTATCATTCAATACAGAATTGGCTTTTGTTGGTTCAATTTATGTGCTAGTAGTGTTTTAACTGATTTTCAATTTCTGTTGGCTTTGTTATATGTGATGATCATATAGATAGTGAATCCTTTACAATTTAGTCTTCATGTTTTAGGGTCTGGATTAATTAAGAAGAAGGGTTTAAAGGGATCATTTGCAGAAGCTGGATCTTCTGCCAAGGTGTGTATAATCTAATTCATATGGATTATTCTTTGACATTGCGCGCGAAGAGAAGATGGACTTTCTGATTCTTTCCTGTCATAGACATTTGCAGTTCTATCCGGAGTGCACGGTTTGGTCGCCTGCATTGTGAAGAGATTGCGGGGAAAAGATGATGGTAAGTCGGTTCGATGTGTGGAAATGTTGGCTGGCCAAAACTCCATATGTTTATGTTAACATGATCTTTCTCTACAGTCATAAATGCAGGGGTTGCTGGTTGTTGCACAGGCCTTGCACTAAGCTTCCCAGGTATTCTAACCCCGGTTTCTCCATCCTACTTCTCTAGGTTCAATGTTTTATATTGCATCACGGCACTCCCGCTTTCACATCCGTAACTGTCAAGAAAAAGTATGGTCCTTTTAGCGTGTACTTGTACGCAGTCGGTTTGTGTAAAAAAAAATCAATAGTTGAATGCACTTCCTTAGTTAGCTATTCTCATACGTTTTTCTTCGATTCACCTTACACCTAATGTTTGTTGCTCTTGGTAAAAATATACTATATCTCATGTGTCTGAGATTTTTCGTTGTTGATCCATGGTTATGAAAATGGTTTCCACCTTGTTTGTTCTTTGCCCCCGGGAAGTAAAAACTGCACATGAGGAGCATTCGTGAGTCGTTGTTAACTCATTTTGGTGTTTATTTGTGCAGGTGCACCGCAAGCTCTACTTCAAAGCTGCCTCACATTTGGGGCGTTCTCATTCATAATCGAAGGTCTCAACAAGCAGCAAGCCGCCCTCGCTCAGCCATTTTCCACAAGGGTCAACCGGCAGCATGATGGCATACTTCCTCCGTTGGCATTACCCCTGCCAAATGAACTGAAGGAGTCATTTGCATCATTTTGCCGGTCTATAAGAAAATGAGACGCAATGGCGAACTTCGTAAAGCTAAATCGCCTATCTTGAAATTTGGAACTGAATTGTTCTTTGTAGCAGAGCTGAATTGAAGGCTTCCCTTTATTTTTGCGATTAATAAATTTACATATACACTATACAATCTAAAGAAATCCAACAAACGGAATCTGATCTCAAGTTCTGAACTTAAAATGATAATTTACGTGGCAATAGAGGATGAAGTAGATGCCTCGTCTCAAATAATGACAATCTTGTTCTTTATTTCCAGCATAAAATAAATAGCCAATGAAGGCCTTATTTTGACAAAGCTGGTGCTATATATGTAAAGACTAAACCATCATGTCATGAAAGAGAGAACACAAGGCAAAGCGGGAACTTAGTCCCATCTCTTAGCATCGCTTACGGCTTAGAAAAACCCGATAACTACTTCCTCCAGACAGCATATCTGTTACCACTAGTTGCTAGTGTCCATTCCTTTCCAGAAGGAGACCATGATCCATCTCCAATCTTCATGGCTATCTTATCCCCGATATTTGCAGCGTAGAGATTTGGCCGTGCTTCTAGGATTGTTATTGGTGACCGACTGGTTATTCCTTGATTTCTCCTAATATCAATCTGCAAAGTTACGTGAGATTAGAATATGTCACAAAATGCTAGAACTGTGGAAATTAATGTTAGATAGCGTACCAGCTTCACAATCTGGTCATGGTATGAACTACCCCAGTCATAGAAATGATCGTAGAATACAGAAGGTATCCCTGGATGTGTGAGTATGTACACATAACCCTGTGTATTATACCAACTATTAAAACATAACAAGCTTTCCCAAAACAAAAAATGAAGTGAGTTTCAATATGGAAAAATGCTGGTGCAATTTCCATAATGATAAAAAAATCCAAAAATCATGCATACGGAAATAAACTCTATACAATACCATATAGTTTGTGCATTGTTCAAACAAATTGAGTTTCGACACAAAAATTTAAATAGCAATGATGTAGTTCTGTTACGTAGTCGCTAGAAGTCACTGAAGGTAGTATAAACATTAGAAAATTTGTGCCTGAATAATGATGTCCCAAGTAAAATCACTTAATTTATCAAAAGGAACTTCGTAGGCAGGTCAAGTGACATGTCATCATTCCTTTTTTAAAATTGCTATGTAACCAGCTATGAAGTTTATGGCAATTTATTGAATGCTTTAATTGATAGCAGATGTTAGCTAGAAGATGTTAAAAGGAAATATGAACTAGTATGAAAATGAATAATACCTGTGCTGATAAAAGCAAATAAACAAAAGATTATTATGAATATAATAAAGTAATTCAGATAAATTATGAAGAGTACCTCCATAATATGATTCGATGGAAATGGCCAATGTGCCTGACAAATAACAATTGCCGCAGAGTAAGAAAAGTTGACTAATGATAATGTAATATCTGCTTGAATGAAGGTGTGTGTGTGTGTGTGTTAATGTGATTACTTTGGCAAGGTTGTATTACTGTAAAGTTTGTGTTACAGCCAAATCGTCTATATCACTAAAGAAGGGAAATTTGAGGGAATTGTGTAGGTGAAGCCCGGTAGATAGATGTAAAACGAATAATGGCAGCCACATTTTCAGGCATCAAGAGATGTTTCTAACAGAGCATCTCCTAAAAGTTTTCTTACGGCTTTCTCACACTTCCATTGGTAAGAACAATTATTACCTGAGTCGAACCAGTGTCATGATTATCTAGAAATGTGACAGCCCTTGAAGGCCACCATCCCATGACACCTGGAGGCTTCCCTTTAGGATCACGCAAGCGCCAGAGTTCTCCTTTAACAGCTTGCTAAAAGCAATACAACAACACATAATTTAGAAAGATGAAAAACCTCTGAAGTGATCAATTGAGTGTCAGTTGCACAGTGCAAACAGTTAAAGACATAATTTGGCTGCTAATGAGAAAGGAAAGAGTCTTTATGAATTTTAACTAGTAATAAATGCATTACCTGCAGAATTCCCTTTGTTGTGAAGTCAAATGCAGCTGATTGTTGTCCTGTGCTATCAATCCAGTTGATAATCCTTTGCCTGTGGCTATCTGCAAAAGAGTTGAGGTAGAGAAAATGAAAAGGCCTTCAAGATCAACAAACAAGTATAACAATTACTCCATGAAAGAAATACGGATGAAAAAAGTAGCAAGAAACTAATAACTGGTAAACTCCAACAATCAAACTTAAGTTTCTAGAGAAAAAAGAGAAGGAAATGGAGCTCTGCATTAGCAAATTCACGAAAATGTAATACTCTAGAGAACTCGTACGTATTTATGAAGAAACCTTATACCTTGATTGTACTCCAAATATGTCCCTTTGTAGTTGCAAGAATCCCAATATTCCCCAACAGAAAAGATCGGCTTTGCACCCTCAATGTATTCTTTCACGTATTTTGGAGAATAACTAGACAGGTGAAAAAACAGATGAACTGAAAAGGACTGGCATAATATATATGGTGTGAAGTTCTTGAAAACCCGAATGTAGTGCATACCCTCTAGCGAAATCGAAGCGAAAATCCTGGAACCCAACACTATTCCTTAACCATCGTAGCCAGTCTTTAATGTCTTTCCTTACAAAGTCTTGTGTATGATCAATATTTGGGACACCGTTAAAGTTATCCCCTGTACTTTTGTTCCCCTAATGGTTGATCAGTGCAGTGAATGTTAGTATGTTTAGAGAATTATCAATCATTAACATGAAATAACATAGACATCATCATACAATTCTATCACATTTAACCAAAGCTTTCAGGTTAAAAAGAACTTTTGTAATTTCATACTAAGATATTAATGAATGATGTCTCGCCAACTTACAAAACTAAGTGGTCAAGGATCAGCTAGTTAGTTTCCAACTGTCTAGAGGAATCTGCATACCGAGTATGCCCCACAGACCAACATTTCTCAAGTAATTTGGATTAAGCACTAAATATTAATAAGAAGTTGTTGCAATACTCAGATGGCTTATGGAAAATTCAACATTATTTCAGAGTTCAGAGTAGAACTAGTAAAGCTTGTTAGCTAAGCATTGTAATCACCTTTCCTCCAGTGCAGCAAGTAACAGCTCGTTCATCCCATGATAATGGGATTCCATCATAGCGGTTGTACATTCCACCATGCCCTTGTGTGGTCCCAACTCGATGATTTATAACTATATCAGCCATTGCTCTTACTTTGTGTGTTTTCATCTTGTTCAGTAAAGCTTTGAGCAGGTTCTCAGAACCATATGAAGAGTTAAGGGAATAAAGGTTCTGGGGAAGATAACCTGCCGGTCAGGAGAACAAATTTGGCATAATGAATAATATAGCTTAGTCAAATAGCATAAAACTTAATCATCAATTTCCATATCAACCACCTTCTTGTGCAAATGAATGAGTTGGTGGTGGCAACCAAGCTGATGTAAAACCAGATTTTGCTATATCAGGAATCTTTTGCTCTAAGTTCCTCCACCAATCATGTTTATGAGACTCCCAATTAAAGGCCTGCAAAGCAAATAATCACCATGTAGAGATATCTGATTAAATTCACTTTGTTGATTTTATGTTTTTGAAAAGACCTAAATAAACTGGGGAATCCCTGACTTAACATATCACTCTCAAAGGGTAAGTCAGTTTTTTTCTTTTATAAATAGTTCTGGTAACACATAAAAGGAGCTTACTAGCTCAACTTGGGATTCCCTAGTTTAACGCATCATCATCAAAGGGTAAAAAAGTTACTCCCTCCGTCCCATAAAAGTTGAGACAAAACTTTTGGGCACGAAGATTAAGAATGTATATTAAATAAATAGGAGAGATGAAAAAAGTAGGAAAGATAAGAGAGAGTAAAGTAAATGAAGGAATAAAGTAAGAGTGATTGGATGTTTTATCTTTTGTTAAAAAAGGAAATGACTCAACTTTGTTGGGACAGACTAAAAAGGAATACGACTCAACTTTTATGGGACGGGGGGAGTATTTCTTTTATCAATAGTTATGTAACACATTCAAGGAGGTTACTAGCTCAACTCAACACACACTTCTCTGGCCCCAAAGCAACAATCATCTTTGATAAGCTCAAGTTTGAACAAAATACAAAAAGATAGAGCATTTATCTACTAAGGTGAACATTGATAATTACCAATTGATTCATATTTTAAATTGGAACTTTGTCCATTATTCTAATTACTTTTTATGTGTTCATTCCACTGTGTTCATGAAAAACAGTCAACTGTTCAACTATCACCAAAGAAACAATACTTCCAGGATGGAGGTCATATATTTTCTGTCTGAGTGGAGCCGCTTCCTACGATTTAAAACATAAATAAACTAAATTTTGTTTTGACAAAATTGAGTCACCAACTCACCTGAAGAAGAATTTCTTTCCCATTGCGTATTGCTACACCTGCATATCGACATAAACAATTAAGCCAGTGCTTTCAGATTTATTCAACCAAAAATCTTATAGAATAATCATAAGCTACTAAAGCATTATAAATATTACTAACATTCATGAACTGCCAACTTCTAAGATCATTATCAGCAGGAATGATCCAATTGCTAAGTATTAGGATATAAAATAACGTCTTCTAGGCTTAGGCTTGTCAAAATTTTAATTATTACAAAAAGTAGTCGCAGTTATTTCCTGCATCGGAAGGCAAGTTAAAACCGTCCAAAGGTGGAACTAAGAAACCGTTTGTTATGGTTTCAGTACTTAAACCCTTAGAGACTAGCTAAACAATCTAGTAGTATAAAACTTTCTTTAAAGGTTGAAAATTTTTAAAAAAATCAAGCCAGTGTTTTTCATAAAAAAGTTATCAAATGTTACTATAAGCATATCACTAACCATGTTATTAGTTACTACAAGAATATCATGTTAATTGTTAAAGGCTGGCAACTTAAAGCTATGGCAACAATAAGAAAAGTGTATGCCAAAAACATGGTTAAGGGAAGCCTAGTGACATCTAAATAGTGATTCTGGTCAACTAGATTCATACTCCTTTTTTGATAGGTTAGCATAGAAATAATCACTACATTCCTTTTTTAAAAAGCATACCTGGTTCAGTTTGCCCATTACTTTGGCCCGATTCCTGCAGTCGGAGAAGAGATTATATCAGCGATCTTATTATGCTGCATATATGCGAATTTTATCACTCGTGTAACAGATTCGCACATCCGAATTTATGATGTTCTGTTTGGCACCAAAGTCGGCAAGAAAACAACTATAACAACGAATACTAATAAAAAAAAGTGGGCACCTACATTTCCCATTTTATATCAGCAAGAACTAGCAAGCCAGACGGCGCTGATCAAAATGAAGCCCCTGCATCCACCATGAGTATTACAGTCAGTACAAGTATCATTCAGACAATAAATCAAGAAACTGACTATGACAATGACTGAGTCATAGCACACAATTTGAATAATCAATAATCAAATATCTCCTGAAAATTGGATGATCATCCTAGGATTTCGAAGCTGAGAAACGAAGCATGATTTGGGGGTGGAACCAGTCAAATTTTCATTATCATATGAAAAGCACCAAACATCATCTGCTAAAAAGTGTACACCTGATTGCAGATAGGTTTAGAAAGTTTTATACAGATTATGAGTTTGTCATCGTACCAAAGCAGTTTGCCTAAGACCAGAAATGTGAAAATCAAAGGTCAAAACAGTATGCATAGTAATGGAGAGTCTTTTTATCCTACTACTACATAATTGGGTGACAACTAAAGCCACAATAGCACATTAATGCAGTAATACATGGACAATTATGATGTTGTAAGCAGGTAGTGACCGATTAAAAACCATAATTGCGAGAGAACTCACGCAGGCACTTGAGCAAAACGATCGCAGCGCGAACCAAAGGCGTTGATGTTCAGCCCCTATATATAGGTGGAGAAGGGATAAAAGTAGATGAAGTGGAATCCTGGAACAATTTCCAGCCATGAATGAGGTGAAAATGGAATCGCAAAAGTTGGAATTTAGGGTGAATATGAGAAGGAACAAACTTGATCAGCTCAAAACTGAACGTCTATTGGCAAAGTAGAGCGCAGAATTGGGGCTTTTAGAAAGCGGTTGGGCTTTTCTCGAGAATCGATTCGATTCGATTCGACGTCGTTTTCTGTGAAAGATGTTCAGATTCCTCTGTTTTCAACCGTCAATTGATCGCGCGGTAAGGCGTATGCAGTTGGTGCACCAAGTTGTGTGCCCCAGCACCACAGGATATAGTTATGAGTTACCAAGACATAGTAGTAAGGTCATTAATAATTTTCAATTTCATATATTAAGATTATTAACACACAGATATTATTATTATTATATTAATGCAACATGTAAATTTAAATATCAATACAAAAATATAAGTTTATAAATACACGAAGATTGATAAATTTATGTCTTTGTACGAAGATTGATAAATTTATATCTTTGTGGTGATATTTTCAATATATAAAATTAAAATTAATTATTTAATTATTACTATAAATTAGTTAGTATTTGATCACACAACAATACTCATATTAGTAATCACTATGTCAACACACAGGCATATAATTTGACTGCTCATATATTCTACTCATATGAGTCATGTGACTACATTTGGATTTGAATCACTACAAAGTACTACTCCAAGTATCCTCAAATAATTATCCACTAGTTCAGGCATAGATTTTAAAAAATATAAAAAAAAAGTGAGTCAAAATTAGTGTAATATAAATTTCACTTTTATATACATTAGTTAAAAAGATTAGCCTGATTTATTTGGCAATACATGTCTTACTACATAATTATAAAATAACAGGTTTACCTTCATTGCTCGGCCATTAAATTTAAATTCATTTATAATTTATTCATTTAAAAAAAAAAGTTAAAATAAAATAACAAGTGGATCCCATTATATATCGTCACTACTACTATTTTGTACTAGTACTAGTTGTTCAGTAAAAAATGTATCACTAAATGTTTAGGTGATCTAAATACATTTATACATGTAAATGGAATTAGTGTATAGTACTTTTGAATAATTAGAATATTTATTTTGTAAATTGTGTTATGACTAAAAATATTAATAAATTTAGGGGTGGGAATTCGGTCGGTTCGGTTCTGACCGAACTGATTAGTCGGTTAATCGACTCCCATTTTTTTCAAAATCCAGAACCGATGTTTCTCAAAGAACCGATCGGTTCGGTCTTCGGTTCCAACAAAGGAACCAAACTCAAGTGCAATATAATACATTAAGTAATAAGTCGTGAAATCAAAAGGACAAAGACCATGATTCCATTCCATCATCAAAAAACAAAATTCCAACAAAGTTTACAAAACTAAGTCCAAAACCAATATAAACCACATCATTTATCAAAAACTAATTTTTACTTTTCCAAAACAATAATAATAAAACTAAAATAAATGTATTAACATTAAATATTTAGAAAATAACGGTTATTCGGTTATAACCTTTCGGTTCTCGATTAGAACCGGAACCGAGATTAGCTTAAACTTAATAACCGGAACCGAACCTTAACCTTATTTTTTTGATTCTCGATTAATCGAAAATCGAAAATATAAAGTCGGTTCACGGTTAACCAAGAACCGAGAACCGTTTCCCCATACCTAGATAAATTGATAGGTCGGTTGACCAATACGGAAATAAAAAGCAGCCGATAAGCTCTATTTTAACACCTCAACTCATGGAAAAGCACTCACTAGTCACTATCATTATTCATGGATTTCATACATAATTACTAATTAGAGTATAATTTTTTATTTTATTCTTTCTTGTGTAAAATTAAATGCGAAGTTGATCATAGAATCATGAGTGATGCGGAGAATACAATGTTCTATAAGAAAAATCATCATTAAGTACAATGATATGTATTCAAAGGAATTGAATTGCAGATTTGAAATCTCCGCTTTAAATAGATGAATTGTATTTATTTATCTAATTAAATTTAAGAATAATGTTCAATTATATTACAAATATTGCTACTCGAATAATGAGTAAATGTGGAGAATATGAACTAATTGAGAAAAAATGTAGACTAATTTGGTGGTTCTTTGTGTTCTGACACCTTGATCTTTCGCACGAACATGTTGTTTAAAGGCAGGAATAGGCATATAAAAGCAAATTTATTTGTAAGATTAACTTTTAATTAAATTATTTTGTAAATGATCTCCGCATATAAATTCACAAATTGAAATCTAAAGTTTAAATGAAGAACCACATATTTATTAAATCATAATTATAAAACAATTGAATTTATTTTAGAGAATATTCTCATTCTTTGAAGTTAAGGTAATTTTAGCATCAAAATAAAAAAGATTCAAAAGGACCCCAAAAGGCAATGTAAATAAGAACAAGATTTTGAGAAATCGCAATAAAAATTAGTTGATCCTTAAATAAACCGATAAAAACGAAACCAGTTTTAAATGAAATGGATAAAAAATAGATGAGAAATCACAATCCCCATATTAATACTTGTAAAATATCTAATCTAAATCTTTTTATCCTACTTAGGAGTGAAATTTCATACTAATATTTTATATCGATATTTTGACTGAAGATTTCTTACCATTCTAAAATACCTATTCATCTTTATAAATAGCAATCACACAGTTAATTCCAACATCAAACAACTATCTCTGTATCCTCTAAAAACATTTCTTCCAATGGGAATCTATGATCGTAGTCAAGAGCATCCATTCATGGTTAGAAAACTAATCATTTTCTTTCATTATTTTTGAGGTTTTGAAACTCCACATTTTAATGGAGATTTTCGTTTTTTTATGAATGATTTGATTATTATGCAGACTTGTATTGTGAGGGTGGACACTCAATCTTGGTGGACTCCATGGGAGAGGACTGTTGCAAGAGTGTTGAACAAATGCCATGGTATGTTTCTTCTCATAGATCTCTTCTTTGTTCAAAACTTCAAATAGACATAAATGGAAATGCTTAACTAAATATGATCATGTGTAGGAATACACAGTTTCAGAGTGGATGATAATGGCATGGTTGAAATATCTGGCACCGTCGATCCAAATTCACTGCTGAGAATGCTGGGGAGAGCAGGACGAGCCGCGGAGCTCTGCTGGATGAATGCTGGACAGTGTTCCAGCAATCTTGTCATGCCAACCAGTGGAGGAAGCGCTTACTCGCACGATGGGAGGTACGTGCACGCTCCCAGCCATTCTCGACCAAAGCCACCCTCACAACGAGCTATCCTGCCATCAATCAACAATCAGAACTACGTTTATGGTCATGACAAAACGTGCTATGAAAAATATGGATTCGATCATGTTCATAGCTACCAGCACCGCCAGCAGCAAGGTTGCGAGTATCAGAGTGGTTACAGCAATGGAAGATACCAGTCTCAGATTCGCAATGGAAGGATTCGCGATGATGAAGACGTAGTGTGTTGTTGCATTGCATAGTCATGTGGAATGACTGATGCTACACTCAACCACTGTTTTTTTAGTGAAGTTGAGTATAAAGAGCACATTTTAAAGCTCACTAGTTTTGTTTTTCAGTAGTCATTTCATGTGGAGCACTTTTTAAAGCTCCATAGTTTTAAATGTTGATTACATGTATTGCTCACTCTAAGGCTCATTACTTCTCATTTTTGCATAAAGTAGTCACATAAATAGAGTAGCATACAAGACAGAACGATACAGATTAAGACAAGTGGAAAGGGGTTTGAGAGAGTTCGTAACATTCAGCCAAATAATCACACCTTCTGGGTGTTATTGCATACTTTCCACAAAGATGCATTGCCACTTCACCTTTTGAGACAGTACTTGAACCCTCACAATCATCTATCAATTCAGCAGTTTTGAGTAGAAGTAACCATAGTAGTATATCACAAGGAAGGGGAACGGAAGCACGGATTGAATCCTTTCAAGTCGAGTCAGTGCCAAAATCTCAACACCTCATACAAAATGCCAATTCCACAAGGTAGTGCAACAAAAGCCACCTTGACTAAGTTCACAGCTCTAACACCAGCTCTCACTAGACCATGCTTTCTTGTGGAGAACCTGCAGGTGATTCGATTAAACAAGTGCACACCCTCAAACCGATCCACTTTTATTTTAAAGTATATGATTATATTTATGGGGATTGGTTATGCAATATGTAAGTAAAATAATACTCACTCCGTCCAAAAAAATAGAGCACAATTACTATTTTTGGCCGCCCACAAAAATAGAGCACATTCATTTATAGAAAGTTTTCAACAAATAATAACCCTACACATCATTTCACTAACACTATTTCTCACTTACTTTTTCTCCTTCTCTCTTACTTTTTTCCCTTCTCTCTTACTTTACCAATTCTACATTAAAACCCGTGCATACACAAATTGCTTTATTTTTTATGGACAGAGGGAGTAAAAGTTACACATTTTATTAAACTGTAAAAGCAACCAATAATATATTTCAAAAGTCAAAAATAATTATTCCAAAGGATGAACGCGAAGTGAGAGTTTGGAGAAACCGTGACCTAGAGTAAGAGAGATTGACATATTTATATAAATTTAGAGAAAGTTAACCTAGTAAGTTGTAATAATTAGTAAATAAATTAGCCCAACTTTTGAAGCCCAAAATGTCTAAACCTAATTTAAAAAATTCTTTAAATAATAAATTGGATATTCGGGTAATACCCAATACCCGATTTATTTTAAATTTCAATATTCAATCTCGTACCCAATTCCATAAAGTTGGATATTGGGTATCCAATACCCGGCGGGTATCGGGTTGGGTACAAGTAAACCCAATATCCGATATCCGTATTCCCACTTCTACTTGGCCGACACTCGATTTTAGAAGTTATTGGTTAATGTGTTTAATTGGAGAGAGAAAAGACGTGTATAAGTATTAAAATAGAAAGAGAAAGAAACATAAATATTTTAATAGGAGTGAGAAAAAGTGATTGAGTGTATTTAGACTTGTCAAAATGGATATCGGGTATTGGATACCCGATATTCAAACCCGAAAAAGTCGGATAATTAGATACCCAAAACCCGATTTTTCGGATATCGGATCGGGATCGGGTAGTGAGAATTTTGGATGATCGGGTATCGGGTTACCCGATACCCAAACGGGTATACCCGAATATTCGATTTGTTTTTAAAATTAATAAAATATATATATTTTTATAATTAAATGTAATTTAATTTCTTAATTATATGTGGATGGATGAAAGATATTAATATGTAATAATTTCTTATTGTGGATGAATGAAAGATGTAATTTTTATTTAATTTCTTAATTTTATTTTTTATTTTGGATCGATGAAAAATGAAAATATAATTTAATTTCTTAATTATACATGGATGGATGAAAGATATTAATATGTAATTTAATGTGTTACATGTGGATGGATGAAAGATGTTAATATATAATTTAATTTCTTAATATAATTTAACTTATAAATTTTGTATTTCTCAAAGTTTGTAATTATTTTCTCTAAAATTCGATCTATTACACGAATTTTGTATTTCTAAAAATTTGTAGTGATTTTCTCTAAAATTGAGACTACTACAACAATTTTGTAAATCTCAAAGTTTGTAGCTATTTTCCCTTGAATACTAGTACTTCAACTTTGTATTAAATTCGAACTAAATAGTAGTATTAAATAAACTCTAAAAATTGTAGTAGTAGTTAATTTTCTAAAAAATCAAAAATCAAAATCACAATCGGGACTGGATACCCGAGTCGGGTATTTGGGTATCGGAAATCAAATTCGGATCGGGTATCGGGTATTGAATTATGGGAATTTCGGGATCGGGTACCCGCGGGTACCCAATTTGACAGGCCTAAGTATATTAATTAGAGAGATAAAGTTTCCAAAAAAAGAAATATGTCTTGTTAATTGGGACAAAATAAAAAGAAAATGGGATAGAGTATATTCCTAATAAATAAATATATTCATTTATTAATTAAATTAAGCTCAGCCCAAGAAGAGAGCCCACTAACAAGTTATAAAGTGCAGGATAGGAATATTAGGTTAGTTGAATGCAGCTCAGCCCAAGAAAAGAGCCCACTAAGCAGCTATAAAGTGCAGGATACGAATATTAGGTTAGACTTTAAGCAGAAGAAGAAGACGGTTGCTGCTCTGCATATTTCTCCACGTCGGAACCCTAATCCGGCCGAGCTGTCACTCAATCATGGGTAATAACATTGTTTTTCTTTCACTTTGAGTACATCCAATCGCTACAATTCCTCGCTGATTGATTTCGCTAGAAAATGCTATCCTTTCGCAGGTATCTCACGGGATTCGATGCACAAGAGGCGTGCAACTGGAGGAAAGAAGAAGGCGTGGAGGAAGAAGCGAAAGTAATGTTTGATTCAGTTTTTTTTATTGAATTTCATTAATGTTTTCTGAATTGCTTACTCGCTGCAAGTTTGCATAGATCGATTAGTTAGGGCTGCATAATTATTTGATGCAAGTCTATTGATCGGAAATAATACTAGCATTTTGAAAAAAACAGTTGATTATGCTATAACTTTGTTCTATTTTAATTATATTTGTATATAGTGCTTATTAGGTATCTGCTCTAAAATTCACTGAGAGATCTAGTGAGCTATGTTGTTTCAGTAGTTTTAATCATTGTGTGCCTCTAGGTATGAGCTCGGAAGGCAACCGGCTAACACAAAGTTGTCGAGCAACAAGACAGTGAGAAGGGTGAGAGTTCGGGGAGGCAATGTGAAGTGGCGTGCCTTGAGGTTGGATACAGGAAACTATTCTTGGGGTAGTGAAGCTGTAACCCGAAAGACCCGTATTCTGGATGTGGTTTACAATGCATCAAACAATGAGCTGGTCAGAACACAAACTCTGGTCAAGGGTGCTATTGTTCAAGTTGATGCTGCACCATTCAAGCAGTGGTACCTACAGCACTATGGAGTTGAAATCGGTCGCAAGAAGAAGGCTGCTGCCAAGAAGGAAGGGGAGGTATATCTTTGTTATGTGCACTGTATACTGCTTTGCCTGACCTGTTATTTTTATTAATGGATTGGGAATTGTAATTAGCAGTATTAATTCTTTAGCTCTTTCCTGGTTTAGGAAATCACTGAGGCTGCTGCTACTGAGGAGGTAAAGAAAAGCAACCATGTTCAGAGAAAACTAGAGAAACGTCAGCAGGACCGAAAGATCGACGCACATATTGAAGAACAATTTGGTGGTGGTCGTCTGTTGGCAGCAATTGCCTCTCGTCCTGGCCAGTGCGGCCGATGTGACGGGTACGTGTTTTACACCTGAATTTTTCTAGGCTATACATGTTTGATTACAACCTGCATTAAGGCAAAAAGATTGTTCATATCATTAGAGCATTATTTGTAGTCCAAAGTATGCTCAATGATTATAACACTCCTTATTCGATCAGTAACTCAAATACTATCTACCTAAAGGGGTGTGCAGGTGAATATCTGTAACATCACCAATTTTTTTACATTTCTAAGTATTTACTAACTTATGCAGCAGTAATAAGCAAACAGACCAATAAGTAGTTATGCTGCTAACCGAACAAGCAGCTCCAACCGGGAGTAGAAGAAATGCGCTTACATTCATAGCAACGTGTGCAAACTAACGTGACTGCTGTAAAACGAATAAATGTGCTCATATCTACCAAGCTTCAAAACAATCACTAAGCAGATAATAAAAAGTACTAGTATATGTTTGATGAAGCCCTCTGCATTGTTTATAAGATTCAAACACTATGAATAAAAGCACGACTTTATAATCCATGGGCTAGAACGATTTATCTCCGTGTAGCTTCTTCAATCTCGCTCTAATGTAATCATTCCGAGCTTGAAGTCGAGCTTGTTGAGGAGCAACATTGACATGAGAAAGGTGCAAACCATATCCAAATAACGAGCAACCGAAAAGAAAAAACGCTGTCGTAGCTGCAATCTTTTTAGGTGTAGCCTCAAAACACACCACCATCTCAAATCTCCCTAATTCAACTAGTAAACATACCAGAAAAATCAATCACTTTCCCACATTAATGCATAATACTCCCTCCGTCCCTGATTCAGAGTCACACTTTTCTATTTTGGTCCGTCCCCAATTAAGAGTCACACTTCATTTTTACCATAAATAATAAGTAGGTCCCACGTTCCACTAACTCAATTCACTCACATTTTATTATAAAACTAATATAAAAAAATGGGTCCCACATTCCACAGATTAGCCATTTGGGTTTACAGCACTCAGCAGTTAAAGTGTCATAACAAGTAGTGCTTGTTCACAAATTAGGCACAAATCAATCTCTATATACATAGATGCATCGCTATTCTTTATAAGAAGCTGAGCAAATGAGTTGCTGAGAAAGAGATGGAAACATCGACATATACTCCTTATTAGAACGCTTTATCCGTCAAATCCCAGACCATTAACAATTAGGGTTCCGTTTGATTTTCGATTTTACCATTCAAATTGAATGCTTGAAATTTAGGATCAAATCAATGTCGATCTAGCGAAAAGTAAAGCAAGATAGGAACTTTATGAGCTTACCGATTAAAGATAACGGCGGCGGTGGTGTTCCGACAGGCGGCGTCGACCGATGAGATTTATTGAGAAGAAGACGGTAAATGAAACCATGAAACGATCATTCAATTACAAAATGAAAAAAAAGTGCTACTAATAAAAGTAGCCATTTTTTAATTTTTAGTTTGATACATTTTGTTTAGACTTTAAATATATTTTGATCATTTATAGTAACATAATATAATATGTGCCGCCACTTTTTATTCTCCTTTCTTTCCCTCTATCTATTTTCTATTTATTCGTTTTAAACTAGTAACACATTTCAATTATTTTTTATTTTTTAGTTTATCAATTTTACATAAAATTAATATTATTTACTATTATTCATAAAATATCATGAATTTTAGCATTGTAACAAATTTCTCACAAGTTAGATGTTCTCCTAAATTGGATTCGACATGGCACACCGAATTATGTAGTTGGACAAATAGTCAGTACCGGGAACAACAACATTTTAACGTGTAAACCGAGTCGTCTTGCGCGTTGCTTGAATTTAAAAATATTTCCTCAATTTTGTGGGAATTTCAATTGTGAAAAGTTGCCTACAAGGCTTACAAATATGATTTATGCTATAAATTTGAAGTTCATGGAAATATCAAATTTCGTCCAAAATTTAGACTTTTGGGGACTAAGTCAGCCCTATAAACATATTTGCATAGGTAGATAGTAATGCTGAATTCTAAAATCTAGAAACGAAATAATCAATTTGCAAAACTCCATTCTTCTGAAAATAAATGGCTTTGTTACACAGTGAATCATAAGCTAAAAATTAAAAGTATTGTTTTCGAGCGAGAAAGTTGTATATTAGTGAACAACTTTATTTGATATTTGCATCTAATAATTTTAGTTTTACTCATTATATCATGATAGTAGTACTAATTACATTAATTCGTAACAATACTGGTTCAAAATTGTGTACCCCTTGCGCTAGGCTGCTAAAACACACATGGCAGGGGAGATTTTCTTTTTCTTTTTTTTTCCCTAAAGAATCAAAATCTTAAGCTGAATCTCCAGAAAAGCTCATACTTGACAGAAAAAAAAAATCGAATTCTGTGGAAGTATGAGTAAGTAGTTTGCCAACTTTCAACTATCTACAAACACATTATTGGCATTTTCTTGTATGAACAGCTCCAACAGATTGCTCAAGTTGGCCTGCGATGGGCTTGAACAATTCCCCGGAGCATCCCACCGGAGCCGTCGCCACAAGTTCTCTGATCTCCTTAACCACCAGAGCTTTGTCTGCCGCAAACATCTCATCCTCTGCACAAAAAATCCTTACTTAGCCTCATCACTCTTACAGCATGTTGCATTGTTATGTTAGATCACCGGGTTTACCTTTCTCGGTGTTGAAGCCATCAAAAAACCGCAGGAGTTTGTTTCTGTTGGCAGCGAGTATGTTGATGATATCAGCAGGCTTGTTCTTGTTCGCCACGAACAGCTGCACACATGGCTGAGTTAGCACGAGTACACCACAAAACTGATTATAGTATGAGTAGCTAGTGTTCAGGGTAGGAGGTGATCGATACCTTGAACACGTGGAATGCATCGATCTGTATGCACTTGTGTGTTTCCTGCAACACACACCAACATTAGATGTTGTAATATCATCAATGGAAGCTTTCAGAGGTTAAAGAGATGTTACCCTCATTAGATTCATGAGAACTTTCATATTGTTCTTGGAGCTGACATAACGCACCATGACCCCGGAGTTAGATCTATCAAGCAACATGTCTCCTAGAAGCTGAAAAGCAAAAGTTATCGTTAGTCTCAAATGTCTTACATCTTACAGCAAGATCAACATTAGTAGTCATTTTATTACTTTTAGTCCAATGGAGGTAAGGGTTGAAAAATACACGAATGCAAAAGATTGCCAGTCGTTTCGAAACAGAAAAGGGCGATTCTTAGGAAACTCCATACCTTGATAGCTTGGCGACGGGTCATGTAGTTTGGAGACTCCAGCAACTTTGAGTTGAAATCAGAAAAGAACTACGGCGAAAACATTAGGATAAATGTAAGGTACTTAAAACTTTGGGAAAATTTCACAAACAGAAGCAAGAAGCTAATGTACTACTTCCTATTAAATTTGCAACAACTAAATAGGGAAAAGAAAACCATACCCAACTATAATTTTCTGTGAGAAATTCTGCAACAGTGGACTTATGCCGTGTCATGAGCTCCTGAATATACCAGGAAAACATATAACTTCAGTCACATGATACTATTAAGAATGCAAGGGTAAGATATATAAATCACATATTACTAAAAGCACATCCAGAAATCAACATGGTCTATCAATCAAATATACATCCCTGCACCAAATTATTGAACTAAAGTGTTTACAACATGGAGGAAAAAATTGGCTACTTATTAATATAATAGAAATGTAATTACCCGGAATGTAACATCAATAGAAATACTATGAACATAGACCATATAGGAGAGTGAAAAGTTTGATAGACAGTTATTTTTTTCCACTAGAGATATAAGACTACCATAGAGAAAATCCAAAAGCAACTGCTCCTTAGCTAGGTATCACTAAAATCTTAAGTGATGATGAATTCATAACATATAGAATTAGCCAGGGAATAAACAACTAAGACACAGAAACTGAAATCATAATGGAAAACCTTAAAGGTAGTAGCAGCATCCGAAGCAACATCAAAATTTGGAAGTTGAATGTAGTCGAAAAACTTCTTTATATGGGCTGACTTCAAAACATAACTGCGAGCAAAGAAAGATCAAGAGTTCATGGAGTGAATGAGAGAGTGGCATCTGAATGACAAAAATATGATTCGGAATGTCTATATTGTTACGCTTCTTACCTAGCGACCACCTGATGTCTTAGGCAGTCCCTTAACATTCCTCCGTAATGCAGAGCAACGGAAGGATCTTCGTGCCTGTAAAAAATGTAATGTAAAACCAGCATTTTGCATATACTAGAAAAGGAGAGATGTATTCTAGGAAAAAAGAGGGATATTCATCAGTTTCATCTGCAGAAAAGGCTACAAAATTATGATGGTTCAGGAAGCAAGTAAACGCAGTAAAGTCTCCATATACTAGCATTTCGCATATAGTAGAAAAAATAGAGATATTCTAGTTAAAGAAGGGACATTTATCAGTTTAATCTGCGTTATGAAATTCTGATAATTCATGAAGCAAGTAAACGCAGTAAAGTCTCCATACATCGATACAAAGATGAAAGCTATCGAAAGCTCTAACTAGCAGCAATCTGAACTATACTAGAATGCATGTGTAAATTACTCACCCAGTGATCATAACGTCCAAAAGATCAATGTTCTTTTCCCAGTAGTCAGAAGCAATCAACCGTGAATGAACAGGTTGCCTTTGCAGATTCGCAACCACTCTCGTTGCATCCTTGCGAGTCTTCACAGAGGAAAAAACACGTCCATGCGATCACAAAAACTCAATCCAAAAACAGAAGCATTGCTCTCGTAAAAAAGTGTGTTACCTCGAAGTTTAATTTGGGGAGGCAGCGAATGAGCAGCCGCATTGTGTCGCCGGCGAAGAATTCCTGAGTCAATTGCGCACAAGCTTCTGCAACAGGCTCCGATTCCTCAATTCCGTACAGAATCGATTTCAGCTCCCTGATATCGGCATCCAATTGCGCCAACTGCAATCAAAAGTGTTAAAAAAACAAGACGAGAGCAATGTGGTAGATTAGATCTGATAGGGCACGGTACGGTACCTTATCATTGCGCCTGGGGGTGGTAGCGTCGTTGGAAAGGGAATCGATGCAGATGAGGAGTCTGGCGACATCGCGGACGATCTCGGCGGGAGGGCGGGGTTTTTTGGATTTGAAGAGGTTCTTCATGGAATTGGAGCGGAGAATTTTGGGGACGAGCTTCCTAAAACTCATGGGGGAAGAAGTGGTCTTCTTGAGAGCGCCCTCCTCCTTTGTGGAGATCGGCATCACGTTCCCCAGAGAGTGATCGGGGAATGAGATCCCGTTGGAATGGCGAATTCCAAATACCACGCGAGAGAAAGACGCGTTCTTCCGTTTTGCTCTCTGTTTTTGTGTTTCTTCCTTTTTTCCCCTGTGTTGTGTGGGTGAGTATGGGGTCAAGAGGTGAGGTAATGTAGAAGAGGCATACGAGAAATCGGTTGGATTGTGGATGCCATTGTGAGCCGCGCCATAAACGATGGAGATCCCTCAGAAATCTGCGGAGACACAGGAAAACGAAGACAAACACAGATTCCAAAATTGCAGGAGCCAATCACGAAATATTATTAACTACAAATATTATTATTTACGATAGATAGATAAATAAATAAATTTTGGAGTATACTTTAGTCAGACAAATTAAATTCAAGCATATAAATTTTAATTAAACAAATTCACTTCAACAGAAAATGATATTGAGATAAAATTGTTAACTCATCTTTTAATTAATTAAACAAATTTTAATTAATTATGAGACGTGATCAATTATTAACTCATTTTTTAATTGTTAACCATAATTAATTTAAAGTCCATAGAATTTTCAGAGAGCTAGTGGTCCATAAATTGGCATATGTAGTTTTTTTTTATTATTTGAATTTAAATAGATTAGAAGAATGATCAAATTCAGGGTTTGGGATAAAAATCTATATAGTAGTATATAAAAAAAAATATATAAAAAAATATTAATGTGGTTTCTTGAATATATCATACAATTTTGCATTGACATTGTATATATATTATAGTATTGACACAATTAAAAATAAAAGAATTCAAATTTTGACATCGGAACATATGCAAGTGAGATCTCGTTAGAATCCTTATAATATTATCTTTAATATTATATATATTGTGTAAAAAATTAATTCAAATTGAGATAGTTATAATTATTTAAAGTTTTGAGATATTTTTTAAAAGTGGATTATAACTATTTTATTGTGAATTGACATTAATAAACCCCTAATTGGCTTGACATTGATACTCATGCCGGATTATCTTATGCCTTGATTTAATGATACAATGATTATTATTTAGTTGTAGTTAATAATTTAAGAGGAAGTTAGCAATATAACACACCTAGGGGTGGCGCCGTACGGTATACCGCACCAAGAATGTCATACCGCATATCGTACCTCGAATTGCGTATGATAAAATGTCATACATATACCTTACTGAATATTCGATATACCGCAATGCGGTATACCGAAAATTCAGTATGACAATTTCCGATACCGTTACCATACCGTTTATGCGGTATACCATACCATATTTGGGTATACCTTACTTTTAAGGTATACCAAAATAAGATATGACATACCATTATACATGTGGTTCATTATTTTATAACCAAATATTTAAAATAAAATTTCACCTATTTAAATAACGTCCAAAATATTAAAACTCCATTACAATCAAATCTTGTTCATAAGATTCAAATCAACAAAACTTCAACTATCAAATCCATACAGTGGACTTGATTTGCATCTCTTCACTAAATTATTTCTCAATCCACTTGATAAATACATATAATCGGCATATACCTCATTTTTTGATATATATTGTATGTTCGGTATAAATTAATAACGGTATTATACAACATAGTCGATATATACCTCATTTTTGGTATATATCGAATGTGCGGTATACCGCGGTATACGAAAATCTATACCTTTACCGTACCGAAGTCTATCGGTAAGGTATCATACCATACCGCAAATTGCGGTAAACTGCAAATTCGGTATTTTTCGGTACAGTAAATGCGGTATTTCGGTATATTTACCCAGCCCTAAACACACCCCATCAAATAATGATAATAGTATTAGTATTAATGAATTAATCTAAATGAGCAAATGAAATTTTATTGTAACTTAAGCAAATAACAAAAAATAATGCTGTGAAATTAAAAACTCTTCGAAAAACTGAGTTTAACTATTGTTCCTATCTAGGGTGCGAAAGCTTATGCATTTGTGAGGATTTTCGGAGGATTCAAATCTTTTTTTTTTTTTCTTAACAAACAAATAATGATTGGATATGTTGCAATTCTATGACCCTTACAATTAGTGAACGTGTAAGTATGGATATCATTCCGCAACATTTATAAGAAAACCAATGAACTATAAATAGGATAATTATATTTTTTTTGATACTTTAAAAATAAAATTAGCTATATAAATAATTTCTCTACAAATTGGCAGTTGTATTAGACTAATTACGGAAATATTGTAGTAAGTACATTATTTAAAGATGAGGATATCAATTTCGGGAAGGGTTGTAAAATACTTAACAAGATTAATTTTTATATTTAATAGAGGAGACACGAGAGAAAAAAGATATTGTAGAAAACCTCAAACTATGGTTCCTTCATAATCTAGTTAATCTAGAAACGGATTTTTGTGAAATATTTAGGAGAGAAATATATTACACGACATAATGATCTTTATCACTTAACTATTGAATATATGTGTGCAACAACAAAATGACATGATCATAACAATAACAAACTACTAAAGTAATCAATAACCAAATACAAAACTGGATTGAGACTTCCACTGCCTAGCCTTCTCAAATCCATTAGTACAATTCTCATAATCCTCAATAGTTTGATCAATTTGTTCTTGTGTGTTCATCACAAAGGGTCCATACTGGCGCACGGGCTCCCCCAGCGGCTCGCCTCCAACCAGAATAAACCTCAGCGCCTTGGATGACTTGTTGGAGGCGTAGAGGCCATCGCCCTCCCCAAGGAGGAGCAGGTGGTGGGCCGACACGGCCGAACATCTCTCCTTCCCAAACACACCTTCTCCCTCCAAAACATACACAAAGGCATTCCAAGACAGGGGTATTGGCTGCCTAATGTGTGCCCCTGGCTTGAGTGTGAAGTCAAGATACATGGTGGGAGTTCTTGTGTATATCTCTGACCTCACACCCAATGATTCCCCTGCAATCACTCTCACTTCGACACCGTTTCTAGAAGCTTCTTTTATATCTGTGCTCTTCATTTCTTGATACTTTGGCTCAATCCTACACATAAAGTTAGTAATGTGTGACCACTTTTGATACTCCACTTGGTAGCACTATTGAAAAGGAAAGAAGGGTGTTTGTCTTTTTCATAGTGTAGAGAGAGTAATGGGGCACTCACATTTTGTGTTTGGAGGAGAGGTTGATCCATAATTGCAACCCCTTTTGAGTTCCCTCTGCTGCAGGCATTTCTGAGTGGACAATACCTCTTCCTGCGGTCATCCATTGTAGGTCACCGGCTTCGATCGTGCCCTTGTGCCCCTCAAAGTCCTCGTGTGTCACCGCTCCCTGACAAACCAGTACATAATAGTGAGTGTTCAGTTGCTCGAGATTAAATTGATCAATTTTATCACAATGGGGACCAATCAAGACTAATTCAAATATTGATACTATCCCGAGAATAAGTACAGATTCATAACTAAACAACAAAATAATATAAGTACTAATCTTTTGTCATGCCGGCCTAGTAAGGTGCAGAAAGTAGATGATTGAGGCATGTTCAAGTCCAATTAATTATTTAATTTGTCAACTTAAACAAATGATGAATGTTGCTTTCTTCACAGTCACATCCACTTGAAGATCAGCTTTCCTAGCCATTCATTATGGCAAAATCATGACATGGTCCATCTCCTAATTTTCTAATGTTGCTTGCTTATGCTGTTGTATTATTATATGCTAGCATTCGGACAACAAGATCCTTTCAAAACATGAAATTATTTAAAAGAGCAACTATAGAAAAACTTTTTCAAGTCAATACTATGATGTCAAACAATACACATTAGAAAACAGTGTAGCTCTATACCTGCAGCATGTAGGTGACGGTCTCGAATCCTATAATACCATGAAAACAGAGATACATCACTATTAATCACCATAATTAAAAAAACAATTATCATCAAAGAAAAAAGGGGAAAATGATGAACAAACCTCTATGTGGGTGATCAGGAAATCCAGCAGGAGCAGTAACTGCAATCCCATTTCACAAAATATTACAACACGAAATCAAGTCGAACTCATTCAAGAACTTAAAAATAAATAAAACAGAGACAATAACCACACCTGAGAACTCGTCCAGAACAAGAAAAGGGTCGAAGTATTTCAGCTCAAATCTTCAAATTAAAAAAAAAATAAAGTTTAGAATTGATTGCCAAAAAAAAGATAAATTTGATGAAGAAGTAGTTGAGATTGTCTAACCTTCCGATGCTTCTTCTGACGGTGGCGCCGACGCCTTCGTGCTGAGGCCGAGCCAGGAATTTTCGGACAACGGGGCGAGGATCGGTGACAACGTTGGACATGTTTGTATGTATGTTTTGTTGATATTTTTTGGAGGGGATTTTTATACTTTTGTGAAGTGGGATGTGAATTTGAATTGAGTATTAAATTTGGCTTCATGCATTGGGGTTTTATAGTTGGAGGAGTTTAATTCCGTTAGTTGATTTTGGGACAAGGAGTGGGGCCACAGAGGCAGCTGTGGATTCTTCTTCCTTCAGAAGAAGGGGGCGTGTTTTATTTGCCACATTTTACGTCATGCTGACGCCCAGATGACGTCATCCTATGACCTTTCTCATCGTATAAATGAACAAACCCTTACGTCATCAATAAGATAATGCGATGGATTGAGATTAATTTGTCTGAAATTAATTGAGATTGAATTGAACTGATAATATCTGAGATTAATTTTTGCCAAAGTATCATTTTAGGTTCGTGAACTTTGAAAATATTATTTGAGGTCCATCAACTATGAGTTAATTTCATTTGAAATACTTTTTTACTATTTTCAAATTTTTCTGGACGAACATACCTCAATACCTTAAAAGAGTATATATTTTTAATAAACTTATCATATACTCATATTTTTTATAAATATCTTTACAATATATTTTTGACGAATTTTCTAAATATAATTTGACCTTCAATATTATCACTTAATTTTGTGACATGCAAGTAAAATTGCTTCTTCAATTTTTTATATTAAAGAATTTTAAAATTGAACAAAAAACTTTTCTTTAATAGTAAAAAGTTGAATAAGGATCTTTTCTTGGATGTCACAAAATTAAGTGATAATATTGAAGGTCAAATTATATTTAGAAAATTCATAAAAATATATAGTGAAGATATTTATAAAAAAAATATGAGTATATGATAAGTTTAATAAAAATATATACCCTTAGAAATATTGGAGGGTATTTTCATCCAGAAAAACTTGAAAATAGTAAAAAAATACTTCAATTGATATTAACCCATAGTTGACAGACCTCAAATGATATTTTCAAAGTTCACGGACCTAAAATGATACTTTGGCAAAGTTCGTTGACCAAAAAAAATGTTCCATCTATTGTAAATCAAGATTATTTTATATATTGTTATTGTCTCGAGATTAAGTGTTGGACTCTGAGTATAATTCACTTATATAATCATTTAAATCAAAGATGGAAGTTTATATAAGGTCCTGTTAGGTTGAGATTTTTTAGCTTAATTGAGAATTGAGATGTATTTTTAGCCACTCATCCATAACATTTTTAAAATATCAACTACAAGTAGATTATGTCAACTCGGGGGTATCGTCAATAGTCTGCACATCAAATGTCAATTACTTTTAGTTGACTTTATATGTATATAGTTGACATGAATTGTATGTGTAGTTGACATTATATATGTAGTTGACCTCAATTGTATATGTAGTTGATAAAAAAAATTAAATTTTTAAAATAAAAAAAAGGTATTTATGATAAAATGTACTCCTACTATGAAATTACCATTCTATCTTTTCATAATTAATTAATCTAAAAATATTTTTTACGTGTCAAATTCTGAACCACTCATTTAATAAAAATGAGTGACTGATAATGCATCTTAATTCATGATTAAACTAAATAATCTCGATTGATTACAACCATATATATCGTGAGTATCTTCTATTCTTCTATATAATACTAGATGTGAATACGGGAAAGCATCCACGTTGATGCTTTAATTTGCTGGGTATTTGTGAGGCTTTTAAATGTTTAATATATGATTGTGTTTTAGTAGTACTTTTTAGTTTTTACACTTATTCAGTTTGTCGAGTTCATATCCAGACCAAGTCATGACAACATTGTTTCAACCACAATATTTATTGTTATTTTATTATCTTCATTCAGTAATCATTTACTTATAAAATCGGTCTTTGTAGTTTACTACAATTATTTTTAAGTTAATTGTTCCAAATCAATATCATTAACTTTGATTTTAATTTTGATCTATGAGAGGCCGCACCAAGTGCACCTCAAAAACTAAAATATCATTAATATTGATTCTCTCGTTTCTACCATTTTTAATTAAATTTCTGGGAATCGTGTCTATCAGTCTATGTATTTCCAAAGTAAATTAAGTGCAAAACAACAATTCGAAATTCACGACAATTAAATACTGAATTGAAACTTACAACTTTTAATCATACAAAAAAGTTGAAAAAATAATAATAAATAGTTAAAGTAGAGAGAAAGAAAAATAAGAGAGAGAATAATGTAGAGAAGAGTCTTAACTATAGTATTCTCTTTTTTACTTTATTTTTTCTCCACTTTAACTATTTATTATTATTTTTTCAAAACGAGTGCAAAAAAGAAGTGACTCAGGTAACGTGGGACGGAGGGAGTACAACTTTTAATCATACAAAAAAGTTGAAACTCCAATCTTAAGAGCCCCGTACATCCCATTCCAACAATACTGTGAGAGGTGTTAAATCAGGGTACGCAATAACCCGTTAAGGAGGAGGGCCTAACCCACTGCCTGCCAGAAGCCTACCTCCCAAGGCCTCACACTTATGCCTGAGAAGTGTTGCAACTACACGACAATAGTGAAATTTGATCATTGGTCAATCATACAAATCTGTCCTTCTGGAACCAACTGCGCTGTCCCCGTGGATAATTTACAACTTTTAATAAACATATAGACAATAATAACTTTTATAATTTGACAGACAAATTAATTAAATTGATTTAATACTACATATTTGGTGCATGAGATCGATAAAACTTTGTGATTGATGTAATGTGAATATAACACCATATTAAATGGTTGTAAGTTAATTGCTCACTTAGATGATCGGATAAGGAAGAACTACTGCTGTCTTTTCATTCCTTAGTTTTCAGATAAACCAAAATCATTAAAAAAATTCACAAATGTTGCCGTGCAATTTGATTTTTGTAGGGGTGATAGATTTTAAATTATTATTAAATTAAACTGATAATCCATTCAATGTGTACATTATGCACAGCTGAATTAATAGTGGTTGCATGTTCCACGCTATAATGAAAATCTATTAAATTTCGACCATAATTAAAGAAGTTGCCCACATCATTAGCCACGCACCGCATACGTAAATATAGTTCCCTATTTTCTAAGTCATTTTGCATAAATTTCAATATTGACTTCATACATAATTCCCATACAATTCTTTTCTATTCATATAAATACGGATATACTTCCTGAAACTACAGTAATTTTAGATGTGGTTAAAGATAAATTTTCATAGGTCTTGACGTCTTGTTCGACATAAGGCGTCGTCGGTAAGAAGTATGTCTTATAAGTACTCCTTGATTGTTACTAGAGTACATGTTAATCAATTTAAATAATGATTGGTTTACCTTTAAAATAAGAGATAAAGCACGTATAATACTACTCCAAACTTGATCACACGAATGAATAACTAATAACAATAAAAAGAAAAAGTTAGTGTTTAATTAAAGCGTTAGCAAAAATCCAAGAATATCTGAATCGAACTAAACTGAATTTTAAAATTTAATTCGATTTTTTTGGGATTTCGATTCAGTTTTATTTTTTTTAAAAATTTTGATTTTTCGATTTGGTTTGGGTATCTAAAAAACCGAACTTGTTTTTAATATTTAATATATTAATATTAATATTTATATAATAATTTATGCGTACAAGGTAAAAGTTCAACTTAACGTAGTGTAAAACAATTTAATTGTATCATTTTCACCCTTGAAATATGTATGTAACACACGTAGTATTTGATTTTTGAAGTTTCGGATTTTTTATTTTTTGGATGTTGAACATATTGTTATAACAATTGGAATTTTCTATTTTGTTCTGTTTTCAATTGTTTTTCGAATTTTGATTTTTCGAGTTCGAATTTTAGTTTGGTTTCGTTTCATTTTTACGAAAATTCGGCATTGATTCGGTTTAATTTAAGACAAAAAAAAAAAAACAACAACAACAACGGGTGTTCGCCCTAATTAATTACGAGTGTAATGGAACCCCTATTTATCTTAAATCATTCAATGAATCACTTAGAATCGGGTTAAAGAATAAATAATTAACACTAATATACTGCCATTAGACAAATTAATATTGGAACATATAACATGGATTGTCTGTCAAGAATAAGTGGTTGCATTTAGAGTTGACAATGAAATCAAACTGTCAACACAGATAATTAGATAGAAGCAATTAATAGCTAAAAAAAAATCTTATGTACTGTTTTGAATAAGGACTGGAAAGTCATTGGTCAATTCCCAATCTATTCTTAAGCAATACATATGGAATTTGCCCATTGCATGCCATCAATGTAACGAAAGCATGACGAACACAACGTAAAGATTAGTTCAAAATATTTTTATCTCTAGCATGCAAAATTAAAAGAGTAATAATTTGTACATTAAGGATAAGGATAGAATGTAAAACTAAACACAATTACTTAAAATCTGAAATAGACCACATATTTGAGAATCGATAAAGTCGATATAAGATGAGGTTTGTGTTAAAATGACAACACCTCTCAAAATGGTGACACCGTAACATCACATATACAACAATATTATAAACGTTACACAGCAATCTATAGATTGCTATATAGCGTGTTGGATATTGTTGGCCGAGAAAAATTGTTGTATACAGTGTTGCATATTGCTGGCCGTGTTTTTTATCCTTTTTTTTTTCCACATGACAGCTTATTATTCGTCCACGTGTACAAATGATTGGCTAGGATTAGGAATGGTGGTATGATGTTATTTTAAGAAGTGGTGACACCCTAACACTCCCCTATAAGACGATATTCAAATTATTTACGCAATGCTTATTGTTCTAGATAATTTTATACCATGGATTTTGAGGTGATAAATTAATATAGGGTTAATAGTCAATTAAATCATAAAATTTTAGTCAAATTCCGGTTTATCTCACCAAAGTTAAAATTGAAATATCAAATTATGAAGTTTTATTTTTTTTTCAATATCCCATCTATATGAAAAATATCATCTTTAAATAAGTATTTAAAATGATGTATTTTATGAAATAAGTATATTTTTTTTTCTTTTTTTAACAAAAAAAAATCATTTTAATTATCATTACAAGGTAACATTTTATATATAGATAAGATAATTGATGAAAATAATTGAAACTTCATCATTTATTATTCTAATTTTAAACATTGAAGAAATAAATCAAAATTTAATTAAATGTTTAATATAAATTACATACATCTCTGATGGACGCCGTTTATGCAATCTTGCTAAGAATCAAAATTATTTTATTAACAATAATTAAATCAAATTCTAAAGATCAGGGTTTGGACGTTTGGCATAGTCACCTAGCCTTAAATTAGGATATTTATGGATTATTAACTAAGAATAGAATAAAATAAAACAAATACAAAACGAAACTCGATATGAAAGGGACTCGGCTTTGAATACTCGCCACCACTAATAATAGACCAGGAATAAATTAATTCCCATTGATCTACCAGTTATATATAGTATTTGTTTAATTCGATTATTTGGTTTTTGGTTATTTTTGCCACCCACAATATTATAGAGTACTCCATAGATATAGGTTTAACCTAATATTTATGCATAATAAAGAATCATTTTTAGACTATTAGGTAATCAAATCTAATGGACTTAAAGTGAAATTAATAGATAATTATAAAAATTTAAAAGGCATTATAATTATTTTAACAAATCCAATCAGTTATCCAATACTTATTTATTGCATTCCGTAATCCCCAAAAGACTAAAGTATGATTTTCTTTTCCTTACTTATTCTAAATTATTCAGAAGATATACAATATCCTTAATTAATTGGTTTAAAACATCCCTAATTCTCGTGTAATATAATATAATTATTTATTGAATACATCCATTTAGTGGCCAAATTGTCCATTATATGCTTCGCAAATGTTCATTGTAGATGTTAAATATGTTGTGCAAATTAATTCACACTGTTATCCATTGTAGTTCAAGCAATGTGTCATTAATCATTATATACAAAATCAATTTCCATTGTAGTTCAAGTAATGTGTCATTGTAGTTAATGTATATAATCTAACAAAAACATGCATAATATTGAGATTTTGCCTACAATATATTGAGATTTTTTGTTGCATTTGTTGAAAATAGCTGCTTATCAACATGTACGAAAATTGAAATATAATTTATCAAATTTCATCACCCAAACATCGTCGGAACATATACAATTGAGATCTCGTTGGAATCCTTATTAAATTATCTTTAATTTGATATATTTTTTGCGAAAAAATAATTTAAATTGAGAGAGTTACGTAAATTTAAAGATTTGAGATGATTTTGAGGAGAGAGAAAGTAGTTAGTTATAATTACTACATATAGGATTTGACATTAATACCCTTTTAATTTAATTAATAATTATTTAAATTTAAAATATATTACACTTGGCATCATATTAACCACAAGATCTTCTAATCTAATGGTTGAAAATTGGTCTCAATTTGGGATTGGTAATTAGTTAGCAATTGATTACATCCCATAAAACCAATACTTTAAAAGTAGGACCCACATCCCACCAACTTTTTCAACTCACTCTCCATTACATTTCTTAAAATCCGTGTCGGGTCAAAGTGTAGCAAATTTTGAGGGACGGAGGTAGTACTATATAAGACACTTAACATTATAGTGTACTCCATTTGTTCCTCCTTAATATAGGCGGACGGGCGACGTAGCGGCTTCTGGTTGGCCAACGGTATAGCCGTTGGAATTTTTCCTTTAAAAAAAAAAAATTTGAAAATGCAGATTAAAATTAAAAAAAATTCCACTTCCCAATAGAAGTATCCATTTATTTTCCACTTTTAATTTATATTTAATTATTTTTTATCCTAAAATTCACATTTTCATCGATATAAATACCTCTCATTTCAACCCAAAAAATCACACCATACCAACAACTCTCTCAATTAGGGGTGGGTAGGTACGGTATACCTTACCGAAACCACCATACCGTATACCTTACCGTTAATACGGTATGCAAAAAAGTCATACTTTTACCTTATCAAAGTTTTCGGTATACCGAACTTCGGTATACCTTATTTTCGGTATGACGAATTTCCATACCGATACCGTACCTCATTTTCGGTATACCGTACCGAAGTTTGGTATACCTTACTTTTGCGGTATACCTGACTTTCAACATCAATTAAAATAAAAAATCAAAGTTTTTAGAATATTATTTATATTTTATAATTTTAAAAATAAATTAAATATAATTTATTCATAATTATTTTATATTTCACAATAGATTTTATAAATTTTAAAAATATATAAAATTTATTTTATATATAATTGTATTTATATTTTTGTGGTATATACCTTAGTTTACGGTATATACCTTAATTTACCGTATATACCGAATTTCGGTATGCATGCGGTATACCGCGGTATTTGAAAATTCATATCGTTACCTTACCGGAATCTTTCGGTAAGGTATCATACCGTACCAAAAGTCACGGTATACCAAAAATTCGGTATTTTCGGTACTTTTTCAGTACGATAAGGCCGGTATTTCGGTATTTTGATATTTTTCCCCAGCCCTACTCTCAATCTCATTTTCTGTCAATTCTCACTCTTTCTCTCTTGCAAACATATCTGGCGAATATCCCTCCGCGGATGGAACCATGATTGGTTCGGCGGTTTGTCATCCGCCTCGCCGGATACGAATTTCTCGCCCCCTCCTCCTACCCAAGGCTCAGGTATTCCGGGTGGCTACCGATTACCCGCCCGGACATTCAAAATGGCCCCGATGGGCAATAAGGGTGGACACTCGAATACGGCTCAACACAGTCGTTGTCCCAACTTCCGGAGGGCAACGCCTGCAATTCCGGCAATCACGGTAGTCGCGGTGACTCCGTATACTCCGCTCGAGATGGAAAAGATGTTCAAAGCATATGTCACGGTGTCCGAAGATCCGGAGGTAGGCACAAACCAAACCGGGGGAAGGTTCTGGGGCCGCATCGCTCATATCTACATTGCCAACCGACCGGAGGTCGAGGTCGCTATCCTGCTTAGGCGAGGACGAGGTGGCAAGCCAACTTGCCGGAGCTCACTTAGATAGCTCCGACGCCTGCCCGAGCGGTTCCCGATGCCGTTCCCGGGGCGGAAAACGACAACGGCCAGCTGAATCGCCGGCTCCCTTTTTGCCACCTCCATCCCCTGCAATGCCTTCAAACCGCAACACGTTTTTTTTCCTTTTTCGAGTAACACCCTTTTTGCTGATTTGTCTTGGATATCTCCCAGACAAAGAGAGATTCATGGCCGGATGGTACAAACCCTCCAAGTGATCCCCGACCCCAACCAATAACCGCCATCGAACTAGTCTTTTTCAAAATTTGCACGGATGTAATTTTTTATTTTTAAGATTTTAATTATGTAAATTTTAATTTTTAAGATTTTAATTATGTACTACTTTTTTATTTTTTAGTAATTTGTAAAAGTAATTTGGATATTTTTGTGCATTTTTAATATTATAGAAATATTTTAGTAATTGAAATATTAAAATTGAACAATATAATGGTGGGACACATCACACATGAATAGTGTAAGAGCATGTCTTATGGAAGAGCACGGATGTGGGTGGGTGTTGTGCTCTTGCGGAAGAGTGGGGAATTAAAATTAAATGAAGGTGGGTCCGGGTCCACATCTGTACTCTTGGAGAAGAGTACAAACGTGGATGCTCTTTAGTGCATCTCCTACGGCGGACGTCGCGGTAGGACGTCGCGGAAGTCCTACCCGACGTCCGCCGCTGTGAAGAAAAAGGTAGGACACGCCCGTCCCGTGCGCCCATCGGATGGGCTCGCCCGTCCGCCCCACGTCCTACCTGACGTCCGCCACTGTGGCGTGGGTAGGACGACGAGGTCGGACGTCCGACCGAAAATTAATTTTTTTTTAAAAAAAAACACTCTATAAATACGGCTCACGAAATTTTAATTCCGTAAATTTTAATTTTAATTGTGAATTTATTAATTTTATTGCGAAAAGTTCTAATGATGACATGACATGAATTTTGTGTGGGAAGTCCTAGTGGGAAGGACGCCACCGGAGACGCTCTAATAAATTCGATCTTTAGTATCTAAGAATACTTCAAAGAACCCGCTCGGTTTGAAAAACTACATTAAAACAATTACAATATAAAACCAATATTAACGTAAGCACACCAAATACTACTTAACAATCTTTACCTCCGAAATTATTCTTACGACAGATTATATTGAGCTGTGTGTATATATTTAAATTTCGTAGTTAAGTGAATATGTTTGCTCGTGTATTCTTACACTACATTTGTCTAAGAAAAATAGTTATATTTTTCTATTTTGATCTTTCTATTAAAATTAGTATATAATTTCTGATTATTCTAATTTTTAATTAATAATACTTTTAACTATTTTTCCTATTTATCTTTTAAATAAAATATATGCATCGTTGATCCAAATATGCACCTGAGTGTACTTTGTTCTATTATAATCGCAGTTTCTACAAATGAGTTAGATTAGGAGTGATTATGGTTTGATAACCGATCAATTGTCATCTAAATGAATCAATAATCCCATTTTGAAATGATTTAGTCCACCAAAAATTGAATAACTTATTATTAAGTGGGTAACCAAAACAAAACATGACAAGCACAATGTTGAATTATAAATACGATTGAAAGAGAGAGAAGTATTGCTCAAACCTCAAATTATGATTATTTCCTACGCAATAGTCTCAAATACGTACATTGCCAAACTACCACAAAACTCTTATTCCCGATTAATTTTTCCAATCATATTTCTTTTGTGCTTGACTATTATATTCGGAGTGATTACTAAAGTAAATACCATCGCTCTTCGTTATCCACCATGACTCATTTGGTCTGGCCTTGAAGAATTTTTCGCGATAAACTTCAAAATTTTGTTTCTTTTTACCCCAAAAAAAAGACAGAAAAATATCGTTGTTGGTGTAACATCTGGACAAAAACTCCACTGATAATCTTGGTTTGGGTAAAGGAAGTGGTCTCCGAGATCATCATCTCCAGATTCACAATGAACTTTTAAAGATGGAGAATTTGAAGGCAAATTGCTAAGGATATGGACATGATGCTTTGATGTGAGAAAACATCCATCGCCAAAAAGGCAGATTTCCGCTATAAGAAATAACAACAAAATTTTCTTCATTGCATTTCTTTTTCCTTCCTAAATTTTCTGTGTATATTATGGTTTAGGGATTTATATATATATAGTTTATTTTTATTTACAGAGAAATGGAAATGATTCATTCTTGAACACATTTGATCTTGTCAATTAATTGGCATTTGATTTGCTTTCACTGCATACTTTGAATTTTGAATTGAAGCGAATACGCAAATATGGGGAAAATATATTTGTTTTTTCTTAAAATTAACTGGGGCCAATAAATACCATATTATGATATAAATGAATATTTTGTTTCCAATTATATATTTTTAATTTAATACACGGATTACATGTTACAAATATTATTGATTTTGAGGGAATTTTATAATTGGGTTACTTATTATGTACAACAACAATTTCCCCAAATTAATTGTTTACTGAATGTGGCACTACATTAAATATTACAAAAGTATGAAAATAGTATTTCATCTGTCTCCCAATAGGAATCATATTTGGTGTGGATAAGAATTTAAAGAAATGTAAAGAATAGTGAGTTGAAAATATTAATGGAATATGGATTCCATTTTTTTATATTGATTTTATAATAGAATGTGAGTGAGTGAGTTAGTGGAATGTATGACCTACTTACTGTTCATGATAAAAGTGAGATGTGACTTTTATTGTGGAGCGGACTAAAATAGCAAAATGTGACTCTTATTGTTGGGACAGAGAGAGTATAAAAATTCCTCAAATGTATTTAAGTTTTTGTTCATAAACTTCTGGTGATATATTATTGAGTAAGGTCAAAATTGGTCCTTAACATATGGTCAAAATACGAAGTTGGTCCAAAAGATCACTTTTTAAAAATTGGCACATAAACAAATGAAATCGTTGTCGATTCGATCTTTTTTTGACGGAACCGTCAAAATTGACGGTCGATAAATCAAGCTTGGATTTTTATGAATTTTAAAATATGAAAAACTGTCAATATCATTTTTTTTTTGTATTAAAATCAAATTAATATACATAACAAAACAAACAATGCTAGGTATACATCAAACGGGGATGATGCTCACATAAGATATATGCTCACAAACTAATATCATTTCTCAATTATGGTGAAGTATATCACATGAAGTGGTACTTAAATATCACAATTTTAAGATTTGTACCAATTTTCCACGGCGCATGTCATTCTTCAAAGCTGACTTATTAACATGACATATTTTATTTTGTTAGATACGTCGAATTCAAATACTCTCTCCAACCTTCTATAATTGAGTCATATTCATTTTTTGGTTATCCTACTATAGCTGAGTTTCCTATTTTGATAAAAAACACCGACTTTTCTTCTCTATTAATTTACTCTCTCTTACTTTATTCTCGCTTCATTTCTCTACCTTTTTCAATTCCTACTTTATTCTTCCTTCACTTAATTCACTTTTGACACAATTTCTTAAATTTCGTACAAAAAAGAAACGCCTCTACTACAAAGGAACAAAGAGAGTATTAGGATATTGAAACGACGTTCTTTTATGTGTTATTCCGACTATGCCACGTAAATAACATGACTAGCCAAGCTGGTTGATCAAAAAAATTCTATATAAGCCGTATCAAAGAAATTGCACACTTTTAAAAGTGAACCGTTTTAAAATTTCATGAAAAATAGCAGGTTTAGCCCAAACCATATTTTTTTTAAATGAGTAAAAGGTGATTTAAAATATTTAAACATATATAGCCGCAACTGAAATTAGGGTATATTTGTTGAACCTTATATATATATCAACCAAACAATTAAATAACACATATAATTCATTTATATATATATCAACCAAACAATTAAATAACACATATAATTCATTTATCTTGGTCTTATAGTTTCCCTTTTTCTAAGTCACTTTGTATATAGTAGTATAAAAATAATTAAATACCGACTTTAGACTAAACATGATAGTTCATATTAGACAAATAATATTAATTCTTCTATTTATCCTCTGTTAAAAACTCTTAAATCTTGTCCCACATCGAAAAATTCTAGCTACACATTTTATTTCCGAAAACAATAAATGGCGAAGAGAGGTCATCTATTTGGTGCGATTTGTTACTCATCGCCGCTTTCTCCCGCGAATCTCCAATGGATCTCTATTGTTTCTACTGCATTATTGATGATAATTAAGGGGACAGCTATCCACAAATCCTTTCTTGTGCCTTTATTTGCGCTCCAAGCACCCGAAGTATCATCACATGGATTAAGAGGTGAGTAACTCATTTCTAATATGATATTAGAGCAGACCCAAGTCGATGATGGATTTATATCTTTATCTCTTCTCTTGCCTATCTACGTGATGGAAGTCCGATGTGTCATTCTAGCCCACAAGTGAGGGGCGTGTTAAAAACTCTTAAATCTTATCCCACATCGACTTGGTGATGATCCTAACTTGTTTATATAAATATGGATAACCCCCTCCTATCCGTATAAGGCATTTTAAGGGTGATTGGGTCATTTCGAATATCCTCAATCAATTAATCACTTAAATCAAGTGAATGCGTAGATGATTAATAGTACTACCAATAGTGAACCATAAATTTAGAATTCCAACATGGATTGTCCATAAGGACTGGAAAGTCATTCCCAAACTACTCTTAAGCAATCAAATAAGGAGTTTGCCCATTGCATGCCATCAATGTAAATCAATATAGTAAAAAAGATATGGATAAGGATAAAATTTAAACCTAATAATAAACATTTAAAATCTGAAATAGAACACATATTTGAGAACGAGGAAAGTGAATATTAGACGCTTTTTAAAGTATTTACGCAATGCTTATTGTTCTAAATGATAGTGAATATTAGACGCTTTTTAAAGTATTTACGCAATGCTTATTGTTCTAAATTATTTGAATATGAGCCGCTATCTAGAGTAATTTATAAAAGCAATAGATATATTTACCGGAGGTGATAATTAAATTAACAGTATCCCCTCCGTCCAAAAAAAATAGATAAGTTTTATCATTTTGGACTTTCCTATAAAAATAGTAAATTTCAAACTAATACTAATCACACAAATCATACTAAATGTGAAGCCTACAATCCACTAACACCATTTCCACAACATTTTCTCTTTCCCTCTCTTACTTTATCAATTACTCCCTCCGTCTTGGATAATTCGGGTCACTTTGACCGGGCACGGGTTTTAAGAATTGTAATGAAAAGTGGGTTGAAAAAGTTAGTGGAATGTGGATCCTACCTTTATATATTAGTTTTATAATAAAATGTGAGTAAGAATGATTAAGTGGAATATAGGGTCCATTACAAAAAATGGTAAAAGTGAAATGAGACAAATTATGTGAGACGGACCGAAATGGACGAATTATATGGGACGGAGGGAGTACTATAAATTAAAACTCGTATCATTTACAACTTTGTGTATTGTTGTAACGTATGGAATATTAATTACACATACTTCGTTGGACGGAATTTATGTAATGAATCAAAACTAGTTTACTAAGAATAATGAAATCAAATCCCTAAAGGCATAAAAAATAATGTTGCCACCTCGCCTTAAATTTGGAGAATGATTATTAAATAAGAGAATAATTAAATTTATCAAATAGCAAACGAAACCAATCAATATGAGAGGGACTCACTACCACTAATCAACCACTTATATACTATGGTTCGGTTTATTTCAATTATTTGGATTACGAATTTTTGTATCCATCCAAATTCCAATAGTTATGTACAAAAATATATCAAGAATTTTAAGCCCATTAGCACTGAAAAAGCCTAAATAGAAAATATTACTCAGCCCAACATCGTTTAAAAAGCCCAATAGCTTCTTATCAAAAACTCAAAACCTCAAATAAAAAGCCCCAATTGAAATTAGGGTTTATGTGAGCGCAGATCTTCATCAGTTTTCTATCTCAAGCAGAAGCTCGGCTGCGATTCTACCATGGCCGTCGGGTATATTTCCTTCATCACCATACAACCAATCCGCCCACTCTTTAACCTATTTTCTTCGATGGCTGAATTTTTGTTTGATAAAATGCAGAAAGAACAAGAGGATTTCAAAGGGAAAGAAGGGAGGCAAGAAGAAGGCGTGAGTTGCTACCTTTGTTTAATTTCGATTGTGTGAATTACTATTGTTTATTAAGTATTGAAGTTTTCAGTATCCTGATTTCCCGTACTAAAACAAAATATTTGTTGTTGGTGTTTAGTGTTGATCCATTCGCAAAGAAGGAATGGTATGACATCAAGGCTCCATCAGTTTTCAGCAACAAGAACGTTGGGAAAACCCTAATTACCCGAACCCAGGGTACAAAGGTACTAACTTTATTCCTTTGTTTTTTATCCATTTATGATGATTACAATTGTTACCCCTATGTTTTCATTTGAATGTATAACCTTGTTGACATGAAAATGTATGTGTATTGAGCATTCATAATTTACTCCTAATCTTTATCAGTGCATTACATATGAGAACTAGTGATTAGACACTCTTTTATCATTACTAAACATAGAAAAGCTTTGATCGGTTGAATAGAAGTTATGGATCCTTATTTGGTAGAAGTAATTCTTTCTTGTAAAGATGTAATTTGCGCCTATAATCCTAATTTAGATACTGTTGGATACCCTCACTGGGCTATGGTCTTTCCCCGTAGTCTTGTTTGTTTGTTAATGGCATTATTGCATCTCATCAGATTGCATCCGAAGGTCTCAAGCACCGTGTGATTGAGGCGTCCTTGGCTGATCTTCAAGGTGATGAGGATCACGCTTACAGGAAGATCCGCCTGAGAGTTGAAGATGTTCAGGGAAAGAATGTTCTCACTAACTTCTGGGTATGCATAATATTAAAAAATTCTTACTTGGGTTTCTCACATGATTTCATTTGTAATGTTAAACCTATGGTATTCACTTGTAGGGAATGGACTTCACCACAGACAAGTTGAGATCACTTGTCAGGAAAAGGCAATCACTTATTGAGGCCCATATCGATGTGAAGACTACTGATGCATACACTTTACGTATGTTCTGCATTGCCTTCACCAAGAAGCGTGTAAACCAGCAGAAAGTTACATGCTATGCTAAGGCTAGCCAAGTCCGCCAGGTAAATTATCTTTATAAATTTGCTTATACAGTTGTCATTGCATTTGACTGAACTTTATGTTATCCGTTACTCATGATATATCATCAATAGGTTATCAAGCAACTGTACTCAGTATAATATTATCTTGTATTTTTTTCAGATTCGGAGGAAGATGCGTGAGATAATGGCTAACCAAGCACAGTCCTGCAGTCTGAAGGAATTGGTTCTAAAGTTCATTCCCGAGTCAATTGGGAAAGAGATTGAAAAGGCAACTTCAAGCATATATCCCCTTCAGAACGTGTACATCAGAAAAGTGAAAATCTTGAAAGCACCCAAGTTTGACCTTGGGAAGTTGATGGAGGTAAGCTATGTTTTTCCTATCATAAATTTTCTTAATCTTGACAATCCCTGAACTAAGTACTTAGACCATGCTTCTAGGATACCTTATGAACATGGTTGGTTGAAATGTCTTTGTTGGTTCAATAAAAGCCAATGCCACCTGATTTATTCATGAATGTTTTGTCGTATAGGTTCACGGTGATTACACAGAAGATATTGGATCAAAGTTGGATAGGCCTGCAGAGGAGCCAGTTGCTGAGCCAACTGAGCTTGTTGGAGCCTAGAGATGTCCATGTTTTGTTTGGTTTTTTCATGAATTTGATACTAGTTCTTTAAGATATTTTTTTCTCGATTGAAAATCTGTGTTGTAGTTTTTATGGATTCTGAGCTCTCAATTTCACCAGATTCTCATCTTCCTTTATTACTCATTCCTTTTTTTAGTAGATGCATTTTCTTTTTTGGTACAGATTAACAAATGAATGTTTAATTTGTTAATTGTGAGAAAAAATAATATAATAAATATTTATTATGTTAAGTTTGAGAGTAAAAACATAAATTATTCTGTTATGTTTTCAATGTAGATGTTCTTAATCTTCTGATAGAATGGAACAATTGTGTAATCAAAGTAAACATATTATTCAAAGTGTTTTCAGATTGCAGAGTTTTGTGTTCTACTCTTATATAAATAGGCACACAGACTATGGGCTAGGTCTAATATAAAATTAAGGCCTAAAGCAGAAACATGTCATAGTGTCGAAAGTGGAGGGACTACTACTACAGCGAGACCCCCATTGGGCTAGCGGCAAATCATACAGATTCAAAGCATACTAACAATAGAAATATAATTCTATTAACTCGGAGTGGAGGGACTACTACTTAATTTGATCTATGGTGGTAGCTTATACAAAGCCTAAATTTGTTCTTTAGACGCATTGGTCCACCAGTAATATATTACTGCAAGTGTTAGAAGATATAGGATTAATTACCCTTGCCAAAAAGAAACACTTCAAGTAACGAGGAACGGAGGGAGTATATATTTAATCATGAGCTATAATTTTTCATACCGAACAGTCCTTTATAATGCTTTCTACAAATGTATCACTCTATAATCCAAAAATGATTTATTAGAACATATGCATTGGAGGTGGCATTGCATAGCATTGAGGGAGGAGTCCGGTTGTGTATTGCGGTTAGAGGTGCACGGCCCAAACCGCATGTGGGCGTGCCACCTGCAAACCAATCACACAGATGTGCACGCAAGCACATCGTCGTTGAGTCAATGAGGTATGAGTGTCTCAAACGATTTTAATCGATGGATCATTGAAGCTTTAATACTCGATACATATATAGCTAAAATAATGAAATAAATTAGTCGGAGAAGGGCTTAAGCCCCTCCTTAATCATATGTGTGTCCGCTCTTGATTGCCTCCATCTCATAATAGATGACATACTTTGGTAATGACACAAGATTTTAAGAGATGTTTTATTTGTTAAGTAGAGAGAGAAAACATTATATTTATATTAACGAGAGAGAGCTTTTTTTTTGAAAATGAAATATGACATTTTTTGTGGAAAAATTAAAAAGGAAAGTGTAACATCTATTATGGAACGAAGAAAAAGGTACTCCCTTCGTCCCATAAAAGTTGTCTTAGTTTCCTTTCCCATATAAATATTATATTTACGATCTCCTAAAAAAGTTCTTTCCACCTAACATACAAAACAAAACCTCCTAAAATCTCATGCCGTCACACAAATGTGACATCTTTTGTGGGACAGAGGGAATACTTCCTCTATCCCCTGCTAAGTTATTCATATTCTTTTCTTGTGATATCCTAAAATAAATGAGTCACTTACTTTTTTGACCTTTTTTCTCTTACTTTTTTCTCTCCCACTCAACCAATAAAATCAAATTTTCTTAAATTCCATATTGAAAAAAATGTCTCACTTAGTGAGAGACGGAAGGATTATAATATTGAGAAAGCATGGAAAACCACAGTGCAAAGTTGAAATCATTATCTCACTTCACAACCCAAAAGTTGAGCAGTCAAACTGCAAGCTCCACAACGCACGTTTTATCGACAACATATAACTAACTATTAAAAAACGTAAGAAAAAAGTCTGATATATGGCTAGACTATAAAAGGAGATAAGGTAGTATTTAAAAGGTTATCCACTAATGAGTTAGTCACGAAGCCAGCCCGAGTTAGTGTTGTGAGGATAATAGGGACCTTGAGCAAAACCTAAAGGGCCTTGACTCGGAGGAGGTCTCGGGTCCATCCTTGCATGATGGGGCTCATGTAACCGAGCTGCATATCGCTGCGCTGCGGGTGCTCTCATCTCCCCATAACTTGATGAGGAGGCACCTGCTAGTCCGTACTGATGCGAATAACCCTGGTAAGGAGGAACTGCACTTTCTTGACTCCACTCATGAACCTCTGCTCTCCGGACATTCATTTCTCCTGGGTAAGATGTATAAGGGGGAGCCGGAGAGCCTATGGATCGAACATCCCCAGAGTATGATGTGTAAGGAGGAGCAGGAGAGCCCAAGGATCGAACAGATGCAGCAGGAGAAGCATAACCCTGGCTGCTTCTCCAATCACATCCACGTTGATGAGGTTGATGCACATCATGTATCTGTCCGCCACTCATACCATGTTGAGGAAGGTGATGTGTAGCGTATGCCTGTCCGCCACTAATATCATGTTGGGGAGGGTGATGTGGGATGTATGCCTGTCCTTGAGGAAGGCGATGTGCGTCGTAAGCCTGTTCAACACGCATACCATGCTGAAGTTCTTCAGCACCGTATTTCTTCAACAAATCACTCACTTCCACACTATCTTTTGCTTGAGAGTAAGACTGGTGTGTTGGGAACTTGCCCCGACTCAACTGCTGCTGACGATGATCATCCCTTCCAGCTACTTGTCTACTCTGCCAACGGTCACCCTGTTCAAGAGGAACCGGTGCAACTTGATGACGCTCACCTCTTTCAGAACGAACCTGTGATGTAGTTTCACGATTCTCAGTTGGATAAGGTTGCACACGAGTACTCACATCTGGTGACAGACAGTGAGGCACTGTAAGCCTGCCAGATGATCTGTCCTTCGGAAACATGTTATTTGGTGATCTTTTCTTGTCTTCTCTCCCCCCAACACTATTGGGACTTGTCTCGGAATGATTCTTCACTGCAGCGGGACTTTTACCCACTCCCTTGCTGTGTGGCAAATCATCCTTGTGGCTGATAGTCTTCCTCTCCTTCTTATCCAGGTTTGTAGATGAGCTGTTGATATTGCGTGATAAACCATCGCTGCGGCTTATAGTTGCCTTCTCCTTCTGCTCCAGGTCTTTAAGTGTGCTGTTGATATCACCAGGCACACCTTCCGAGTGGCTTACAGTTTCGTTGTCCAAGACTTCCCCATGGCATAGAGCAATCTCCTCAGCACTCTGCCCCAAGGATTTAGGTGTATCTGCAGGTTTATCTTCGCCTCTTGCAGAAGAAGATTTACCATGACATACCTGTCCTGAGTTAGTGGTGTGCAGCTCATTGTGATTCGTATCCAATCTACAGTTCTTCAAAGCACCAGAATGGTGGCTGTGACTTTCAGCAATAGCCTTGTGTTTGCTGGTCCAGGCACGACTACTCCAGAGATAAAGCACTGGTGCGCAAATGTTCCAATCCTCAATTTGTTTGTTATTTACATCAACAGACCCGGGTAGATAAAATGACTGAAACAAACACAGTTCATTCATGAAATATATTGGCAGACACGACCATAAGAAATACAATGTTTACTAGAAGAGACAGATAACTTACTTTGCCAGCAAGCATCTGATCATCTTCCCAAATCAGATCATATGGAGGTACTTTTTCATCTAACCTGATAATGAAAAGCAAATGTAAAACTAGCCTTCTAAAACCAACCTTCTGGTTTTGATTTTCGATTGAAGGAGAAAGTGTAAAGAGAGAGAAATTACCGTTGTGTCTCTCGAGGAACGATCAGAATTAATAGTTTTGGGTTGAATTCAAGAGCCTTACTAATAAATTTGTTAGCAAGTGCAGCATTCACTCCAAATGGTGGGTTCAGCCCCATGATCTACCCAAACATATCATATCAGTTGCAAATAAATGGATTGCAGGCATTCAAGCACAGTAAAACAATAGTCTCACCAACTTCGACCCATCTGGAAGCTCTTCTTTTTTAACGCCCATCCAATCTCTTCGCTCAAAATTAAAATCATTCTACATACAAAACCCAAAATGTTATGCAAGCAGAGCTGGCCGATATCCTTAAAGATCTAATGATTCTAAAAATAGATTATCAAACAGTGCACTTTTGTAAGCAACTGTGATATCACTTAGTGAATAAACCACTGTAGGGATATATGCATGCTCGAGTGACCACTAAGTCAAAGTTAACAATGGTGAATAAATCATCATACATCAGTATATTAGTGGTTTCCATCAAAAGGATACATTGCTATTTAAATACTCATATAATATCTTCACCACAAGCCACTTATTACCAGTCTAACAGACTAATTGAGAAATGGGGTAATATAAGCAATTCATGACCTGAAAAGTGACAAGTCACAAATTAAAATTAGTGTATTACTGACGACTGACCCATTAAAAATCCATGAACAAGAAACAGCACTTAATCAGCCTAATTTCCAGTTGGAAAAGGTCCTTGGTCTATAGGGAATGTAGAGATACTCATATTTTAAGCCATGCCCAACTTATCAGAATTAGTTGGATGAATGTTTTACCATTTCCCATTCTATACAAAAAGGCATAGAAACACCCAAGAGGCAAGATGATTCTGCATTGAAGGCATTCAAGGTTATTGTGATTCATTTATTCAGATATAGACCCCACAGAAACAACCAAGAAAAATGAAAATGGTTCTAAGTGTTAACCTTAGCTTGTAGGATGTCATAGTTTTTGAATGAGCATACCCTCCCCATCTCATCAAGCTTCTCTTTCATAAGGCAGCTGAAGTCATTTGAACCACAGCAAAAATCAACTAGCTGAAAAGAGAATAGACAAAGTCTGGAGTTAAAGAGTGAGAGGACAATAAATTAGAAGTATACTTAAGAACTAAACAAACCTTATTTCCATCAATCTAGAATAATTTAACATACACAAGACAACAGCATACAGAAATAATCAATAGGAAACTGAAACACAGGTGATTCACCAAATAAACTAAACGAATGTTCAGTAGAACCTAGAGCTTATCATGAGATTTATTCACAATGCCACTTTTTAGGAATCCAAATCCAAATTGCATAAATCTTTGGGAGCTCTGAGACACAACCAATTTAGTTTAAACAAAAAGTCAATGAGCTCAGTTCCAAGCTAAACCCCATGGCCCATACGTGACCCACCTCGGCAGGTAGCCCCTGTGCAAGCTAAATCATCTTCACTACCAATTACCGAAGACAGGGAATGTCTAACTTCACAGTATCTTCAAAGTTTTATTTATCTAAATTCTTGGAATAATGAACAGTAACTTAAATTGTTATTCAGCTACCATGTCTGTTCAGTGTAATAATTAGAGATTTAACAAAATAATATGATTTAAATTGTAGACAGCTAGGGAAGGAAAATAACTTTTATTACCATATCACCATCTTGAACATACCAACGGAGTATATCAGCTATCTGTACAGTGATACCGCCACCAACACAGACGACGAAGAATCCAGTTAGGCAACAAACAAGTTAAATTTAAAACATCATAAGACAATCAGAAATGAAATACCTAAAATATCAGGAATGGATCAAGCATGCAGCACACCAAGTTTTACATGATATTATGAGGACAATTCATAAGTATTCAAAAAGGCTTCTAAAAATGCAGATATGGTTTCATTTTTATCACTAACTACATGCCATGAAGGACGGCTGCAGTATTTTAATTTAAGTTTCTAACCTATGCCAACAGGTTTACTCCTTAGCAAGTTTGTGGGGATAATTTGTTCAAGAAAGTGGCAGAAAGTATTTTTAGTCAAATTTGCATATATTCCAGTGAACGATACAAATTCGCATAGGTGAGCAAAAGAGAAACTACACCTACCAGACTAAGAACATATCCAGTTAGGCCATTACCATCCTGACAGTTTTAGTTTTCAAAGATTACTTATAACCACCATTTCCCAAAATCTAACAAAATATTTTCCTCAGGCCAACAAGCATTCTTTCAACTGCAGAGTTAATATCTCATTGAAAAGGGTCAACAAAACATTACCTCCTTCAGTTTATCCATTTTGGTGAAATGGCGACCAAAGGATGTATAGCGCATGCCATGTAGGAATGGAGCAAGATAAATTTTCAGCTTTTCCTGCAAAAGCAAAAGCAAGTATAGATCATTATATGAGCACGGGCATCAAAACAATTTGAAACTAATGCCATCTCAGGAAGGCGTGGAGTATTAGAAAACCAAACAATAATATTATTCCAGTCGCTGCTCTCAAACACTCCAATCATATAACAAGAATAAGGAAAACATGATACCCAAGAAACCCAACAGATATGTTAGTTGTGACTTGAATGTTACCCATAAGTTAAGCTAAATGTAGGGCTGTACATGCATCTCAAGGTAAGGAAAACAGTAGAGTAGACACGTCATCATAATTAAGGCCATCTCAGATGTAGTATTGTAGTTACGCCAGCCATCTAAATCTACAGTAAGAAATTGTGAAACAGACAACTGATACTTTTAGCAGTCAATTGAGGATAAATCCTTGCCTCTCCACCTAGACAACTTTGATCTCATACAAGTAGCTACCACCTTCTTGCAAATAATTTCAAGGTGATGCACGCACTTGTTCAATATTGTCCATGAGATAATTTGCACTTAAAAGAACAGTAACAGAATCAGTTCCTTGACCATAAAATATTCTTATAGAAGAACTAAACGTAATTCCAAAGCATGGAACAAGTTTAGGCCTAAGAATATGGTTGGCTTTAGCAGAGTTTGCCCCTGTTCAGGGCATAACTTACAATTTCACACCAAGTCTCGTTTGCAAGGAAATATCTAAACGAAGTAGAAAGTAAAAGGAATGTCAGCTGCTTGCCAATTCAGACTTGAAAGACATTCTAGTGTTAAGGCCAGTTCCTTTCAGATATTCACTCAAGTTGTAATAATAGATATCAATGCAACTACCAGTATCTAAACTCCACAGGCTAAAAACAACAAATCTCAAGTCCATATCACGATATGAGCGGAGTGGTTTCCCTTTAGCAAAGTGCTTCTTGTAACATTGTCCACTGAAGGCAAATTGAGTGTCTATTTCTCTCTATGATGGCATGTAGGTAAACTTAAACAATTTGTGTCCATACAAGTGGCATAGCATAGTATGTTTCTTTTCTAAAACATTAATTCCCACACTCTTCTAGGAACACCAACGTGTGCCACATTTTACATTATCCCTTTAAATGCACCAGTTATCCTTCTCCACCCATTATAATAGATAATTTCTAAGCCCAAAGCCGCTAGAAATAAAGAGAGCTAGCAAAGCTATATATTTTACTAGCAATGAATACCATAGAGTGAGGAAACACTGGTTTGATAAATCTACAAGGAAGAAACAAAAATTAGTATTCCAGTATATTTCAAACACAAGGAACATACCTTCCATTTTAACACCTGCTGAAGAAGCTCCTCCCCACAAACTGCTTTAGCATCTCGGACATTGCCTTCGTCCAATTTCTTGAGTGCAGCATGCACAGCCTACAGTTACTATGTAAATTACTAACTCTTAATATGATGAAACAATAACATCACCGAAACCTTGCACGCACCTGAACAGAGCCTTCCACCTTCCCCATTGTAACATTATCTGTAGAAAATCTTGAATACAGGGCTTGTGATGGTGGTTTATGCCTTCTTTTAACATCTACAAGTTTTACTGAAGATGATGCAGCTTTCATCAAAGTCAATACTCTGCATCAATGCAACACAGAATAGAAAGATAGAGCAAAGAAAATATTTAGTGTTTTTCTGGGTGCATTAAGTGTTCAGTCCTATGAAAGACGTTTACATTTCATAGTGACCATTCCCTTATATAGAGGCAGTTTATTCACATTGAGGATGAAGAGAACATAATATGCTAAAAAAACTGCATTACCTTCTTTTAGCATCAGCATCCAGAGTAAAAGTATTATCTGTTGTTTTCCCATTTGGCTTGACCTCCTTAGTATTCTCGGCATGTCCAGTGGCCACACTGCGTGGATTCAGAGGCTCAGATTCTGTATCTGAAAAGGTGGCATATGACCTGTCAACTGAAGGTATTCTTCCTTCATCATTTAAAGATCGCTTAAACTGTCGCTGATAATTTCTTGTATTGGCTAATTTCTGCTTTTTAGAAGATGAAGTAGGAAGCTCCTTCAATCTTTTTCTAGATAGACCAACACCTTTTGCCCCATTCCCTTTTTGTTGTTTTTCAGAAATTCTATTCCCTGAATTGTCTTTGAAAGCTAAACCTTTTCCCTTTGGTAGACGCTTAAATTGACTGGATTCCAACTCGAGCATTTTCTTTTTCTCTTGTCGAGAGCCAGGGAATACTATATGGTCTCTAGGAGGTGTCATAATATCTTCGTCGATATCATGAGCTCTGACGAGAAAGTATAATATCAGCGGAGAACAGATATTAGGACAAAACTGAAATACCAAACTAAAAACTTGAAGGAGTCTTACAAGCAGTAAATCAATAGGCGCTTAGGTATCAGACCCTCCCAAGCTCTTTGAACAATCTCATTCTCAGAATCATCTTCAGATCTAATATCACTGTTAAAATGTTGAAAACACTTACTCAAGTAAGAGATGGAGATTTGCGTCCAAAAGATTTTCAGAAGAAACTTACGGCACACCTTGGTAAGCATTTTCTATGATATGCCTTTGGACAGCGACGGCACACAGCAAACTGCATTTCGTGGGTCGACCTCAATTCTAATTCCTTACAAACATGGCATTTGTGAATAGGACATGCAAATGGTTCCCCATTTGCAATTCTTTTCTCTAGTTCTTCAGTTGCAGCATCATCCCCGGGATGGAGAAGAGTAGCTACACAATGAGGATGATAGAAGTACCCACAAGCTCCATTAACACAACAAAATACCTGCAGATAATCAGCCATGGATAGCAGCTACGATTAACGGAAATCTTGTCAGGAAAAGAATAAAACACCAAGATTAAGACATCAAATATATCTTATAATAGCCACAACTCTTGTAAGCTGTCATTCTCACTAGAGAATAGCATTACTAATAGAGAAGATACCATATAATTCTTTCCTAAAACATTAATAGAAAAGGTGTAACAAAGTGTGTTTGATGTTAATTACAAGATTTAAACATACACATAACTGTCTAAAATTTAAAAATGAACATGTTAAGGCAGTAGAAAAATAATAAATAATTATAATCTATTGTTAGCAGCCTGACCTTTATCTTCACCATGGTACTTTAGAAAGAAAATGTGCAACTTACAAGATATCAATCACACATAGATTGACGAAAGATGATGCCCGGAGATTTAAAGGATTACATACCTCAGGATTGGATAATTCATCAGAAGATCCCAATTTTCCACATGCAAAGCATTGGTGTTTTTTATACTTGCAATTATCACAAATAAAAGGAACATTTTTTATCGCCTGGCAATAAAATCAGAAACCATCAGAGTAAGGTAAAGAGCACATGATTACATGCATAATGAAAAGATAGAGATCGTGGCGGGGGGGGGGGGGGGGTAGGATTAGGATACTTACTTCTAGTTCTGCCTTAGTCAACCCCAGAGAGAGACATTGGGAATCCTCACCATCTTTAACAGTTGCATGGAATGACCTCATGCACTTGCCGTCACAACTGAAACCAACAAAATTTCGAAACACCGAATAAGAGATGCATTATGCATTTGCAGCACAACCAGATTTAGTAAGAAACTTAGTAACAGGTGTAAATGAGGCCATTTATCTTTTGCTTGATAAATTTGTATGTGGAGGGAGGAATAGGCTGGGTAGGTTAATCAAGCAAGAGCAAATTTGGCTGACATAAGGGAATTAAGAAACAATGTAGTCTTTTGTAAAGAATAAATAGCAGCCCAGATGAGTCAAACATTGGTTTTCCATCATAACTAGTAGGTCTGTTCAACTTCCTTAAACAATGCAACTTCCATATTGGCAAGAAATTATTACAGTTCCCCCAAAAAGAAAGATGATATTGTGTCAACAACATCTACCACATAAGAACTATGAAAAGTTGAGACCCTCCAAATATGTGCATGAGTGCATCCACAATCAAACAAAATAATTGCCAGTTGAAGTTACCAGTGCACCACTAGGACAATCTCAAAACACAAAATAATGATAGCAATCATACCATGGGTGCATCCAGCCAATTAAGCTCGGCCCAGATTGAGGAAGTTGAGTTTGAGCAGAACTCAACGGTTAGCAAGGAAAAGGCCAAGAGATATACTTCAATATCTCGAGAGTTATCTTTGTATTATTTTATTTATTTGTTTATGTAAATAGATAAGAGGTCCATTTAGTGCTAACTTCATAAGGATTATGATAGATTTTGATTGGCTTTTCCTACAAAAGGCTATGAACCTTCAGATTTTATAAGAGCTTTTGATTTAATACTATAGTTTTGATTTTGTTCTTGAGTTTAATCTCTTGAATTCCTATTTAGAATTCTTGTGGCATCATGCTCGATATCATTAAAGTTTATCGACTTACCATTCGAATTCTCGCATTCAAATGTGGCATCATTCTACCTAATAAAATCCCAGAACAGAGTAACCATAGAATGTGAGTTTGAGAAGTCGCCTACGTTCCATCAACGATCTAACTAGGGGGTTGATCAAGCCACCACTCCACTCGTCATCCATTCTATCGTCAATTCACCCAATACTTTCTGACAATTATTGCCAACATTCGTTCATTATCACTCATATAATTTCCACTTCCATCGCACATGTAAACTGGTTAATGTTTCAGGTGTTGGATAGATTCACTGTTTGTATACCCCATTCCAACCCCGCAAGTTCCATTCATTCGTATTCACAGAGAATGTCCTCTAATCTTTAGTCCTGTATACACTCTCGGTCTCCTTAGTGAAATCTAAATCTACTATTTATGTGCTATAGAGACAACGCAAACAAATCATAAAGCAAGCATGAGCATGAAAGTTGTATAAAGCTAATAAAGCATAATACGCTTTACTGCAACCCAATTAGATGGAACTTAGCAGGTAGAATACTTATATGTGACATGAGATTCAAGAAAAGCATACATGAATAAATCACCGCCGTTATCGCAGATTGCACACACAGAATCAAAACAGTCACTCTCATTGGAGTCACTATCATCATTTTCATCAGCCTTGTCCCCCTCTTCAGGCTCACTATCTTCACTTTTATCAGCCTCTTCAGAGTCCCCTTGAACCTCCTTCCAATTGGTATCATCAACTATGAAGGAAGGCCTTACATTCTGCAAAGCAGCAACTTACACTATCATACTAACTTCACAGTTCTCGGTAAGGATCGGCATAAGCATATTTTGTACGCTGAGTGCACATGTGTGTCAGAGTGAAAGAAGAGAGACAGCAACCTCATTGGAAGTTTTCTTCTCCCAAGGTTTTTCCGCAAGGAATGCACTCAAAAGCTGGGTAAAGGAAACGGCTGTTAAAACCAAAAAGATTTCCCAAGTGCAAGCATGCAAAATGAACAACAGATCATATAATTTTAGTTAACAACTTTAAGTGTACAAGATCAAACAGTTACGGTATTTAAAAAGGTAAAGCATTAAAATTTGAGATGGAAGCACCTACAAGATATCAGAATTTCCAAATAAAGTTAAAAAAGAAGATAAATCATGGGAAATAACCTGTGGCCTAAAAAGCTAAAAAAACTTGATCGCCTTTATTCAGTCCAGAAAACAAAACACTACTAACCTTGGAATTTTCCAATTCTGTATCCCACTTAATGGATTCTGTAATTAATGGTACATGATCTGCCAGATCATCCACACAGGGCGTTCTCTCAAACATGCTGCGGAATAGCAGAAAATTAGAGAGATTCAACCCGCAATGATGTTTTCAAGCAAGATATCAAACATACGAAACCGGGGAATTTTGCTACCCCAAATCGACTGCCATAACAGGACACACGTCCACAAGATATACAGGTTAGGGCAGAGGATGAGAAGGTAGCAAAAACTTCCAGCGGAAACACCTATATTAACCTTAAAGTATCTTTAAGATTATCCCACAAAGCTTTTTGTGACCGCTGAGGATTCCACTTAGCAAAGTGTAAAGCATATACTGTGACCAGAGCCGTTCTGATTATCTCGTAATAAGGTTTCCATGGCTTCAGAAGCTTGATCCAACTACCCTGCGCTTGCAACACTGAGATCTCAGGCTTCCCCTTTAAGAGATTAAACTTCCAAGCGGTAACCTGGACATAAATTGTGCGAAGCCCATTATCTGTTTTTCCGCGCAAGTATATCTGTAGTTGCTTTCCATCACCAGTGTTTCCTTCACTCCACTCCACAGGTAACTTGGCAAATGAAATCGGTTCCTCATCAACGCCACCGGTAAATTCATAATCAGACACAGTGGTTGTTACCACGTCGCCTTCATCATCAGAAGATGCCATATTTTTGTCTCCAATTTCTCTTCACTCAGAAACACACTTGTTCAGAACCATATAAATCCACAAGTGAGAAATACTAGAATCCCATAATCTTGAATCATAATTGTAATTCCATGAAAATCTAAAACATCTTACACTCACGCATCATTCTCTATTTCACCTTATGTGCTGATTTCACTTTAATATATAATGAACAAATAAACGAAGCAACGAAAATTTAAAAAAAAAAAAAAAGGTTTTCAGAACCCTTAATTGCCCATACATAGAGAAACCTTCAATTTCAGTTAATTACAAAAAGATAAAAGTAACGCTAAATAAGTATAATTCCCATTAAACTCGGCTTCGAATACCTGTTATGTTATAGCACAGCAACTGCGACGAACACAGTGAACTGGAAAATAGAAACCCGATTATCCCCGAGATTTTTGCGGTGTTGGATGAGGCGGAAAGCATTCGCTCTTTGTAATCGATAAGGGTTTTTGCAGAAATCTAATGGAATAATGATATGATCAGAGAAAGAACCTAATTTGTAATTCTGCACTACACGATTTCAAATACTCCTTCACCTTTTTTAATTGTCACATTTTTTATTGGTATAGTTTTTATAAAATTATTTGACTTTGTTAAGAAAATACTTAATTTTATAATAATTATACGATACTATTAAATTTATTTATCAAAAAATAAGATAATTAATAAGTATCAACGAAAATAGTGAAATAAGGCAATTAATGGGGACCGGATAGAGTACTTCAAATTTGGATTAAGTCATCTGGCGATGTCGTCTAACTGGTGATCCGAATTCCATTAAAATTAGAACTATATTAATCTGGGAAGAAATTCCACGGACAATTTTGGTTTCATAGTTTTCAACAGTTTTATGAAAATGGATCCCCAGATGTGCACAGCAAGGGGTTGTGTTTAAAACCCAGCTTTTCATGAACAAAATGCAGCAACACTTGTTTTATTTCTTTTTCTTTTTTCTTTTCTTTGATTTAATTTTACCCGTGGGAAATGGCACAAGCAGGGGATCCTTCCCCAGTATTATCCCGTTTCAGGAGAAACAGTGGTTAACTGCTGAATTATAATTTGAAAATATTGGATTTGGAATTAAATCAGTAAAACTAATAAGTCAGTTTGATTGGGCACATCAAGGTCGATTATGACTTGAAATTCGATCTCATCATCGATCTAATTCCGAACCAAGAAGCAATGTTTCCAATTTATCTATGGTCTATGCATAGCTGCATACCAATCTTTTCTCAAAGGCATCTACATGTACTATATATTTAGGACTCTTTTGATAAAAAAGATGGGATATGAGAAGATATGTAAAACAAGATAAGAAATACGGGCTTCATGTCAAGATATGCAAAGATATAATTTTTTTTCGTTGTTGTTTGATAGAAAAGAAATTATCTAAATTTGTATTTTATATTAAATAACATGGCTTAACTTGACAAATTGGTGAGATACATAAAAATGTCCATATATAATTCTCTATCTTGGTATTACTAACTTATCAAACATGCCCTTAGTCGATAATTAATTATCGATCTAATTAAATTAACTCCCTAAATAGCGCAAAGTATGATTTATGATGCTAACATTGGTATATAGTAAAACCCAACGGCCAGAATTTAACCTTCATTTGCTCGATTGTGTTACGAAAATTTATTAATTATCAAGGATCATTACAATGTATTTCCTGTATTTCAGGAAGTTCCCAACCTCAGATACAAATATAAACTGCAAGGGGACTTGCTCCATAATCAAACCCAAAATTTACAGAAAAATTGAAGAATAAATTTGTGTGAAAAAAAAAAACAACAAATAAAATATAGTAGCATTTTTTCATTTTAAATTATGGGCATATATATACCTCTGTGTGCAATATAAGACTTTATTACTCCCAGTGACTGACCTAAAGGTGTATATTCTTCTGTTCTTTTGTTTCTTCTCCTTTCTTCCAACCAAACAAAATTTTTCCAAACATGGCTATTCACTTGCCAACTGTGCCTCATCGCTTTCCGGTGCCAGAGCAGACGTTGCAGTATCTGATACCTGATCATCAGCCGATGCAGATATGACGGTATCAGATGCTGTGTCGTCCATCGTCAGTTGAGATAATTCAGAAACAATTGAGACATCATCCCCAGAAGCTGATGGGGTCGGGGGCTTATCGCGAGAAGCTGCAGCACTAGGATATGAATTTCCATTCGTTGAAGATGGACATCCATTAGCCGATGTAGCTAGTGCATCTGAAGTAGAAACAGATGCAGGGGATGTAGCCTCCTCGGCTACAGGTTCTGGTGACGTCCCACGACTAAACGAAGCTGCGGAAGATGAGTCTGAGTCATAGACAGGCTGCTGAAGGCTCCAGTACATAATACTTGCCGTAAGAGTCAGGATCATTTTTTGGTTCACCTGCCAATACAATGGCAAGAACAATGTCATTTTTTACACTTGGAAATATAGGGATGCACTGTAAAGCGGCCTTCTATGGTTGATAGAAGCACTCAAATCGGCCCAAATGCTGGCATGATCTTTTGTACAAAACTTGTTTAAATCGTTCCTATTCATTCATTACCAGAATGAAGTGGAACTGTAATAGGTTTACTTTTATGTGTGGTGGTCTATTTTCCAGAATCAAATGAAATGTTTTTCAAGAAGCAGAGCATAAATTGGACCCTCACCTCTATGATATCATCAGGCAATAAGAATATTGAACATCCAAGCTTCCTTGCAACACTGATGATATATGTAGCGTTTAGCCTCTTCTCCTCATCTATTAGAAAATAACAAAATGTCAAGTTCCCATTCAAAAAAGTCAAAAGCTGAAAATCAGAAAATATATGATACAAGCCATCTGATAACTAAACAAGGATAAGCAAAAGTAGTTCACGTCAAGCAGAGAATACATGTGAGGAAGTAAGGCCCACAATGGATAATACACACGCATACAACCCCAATGACTAGATGGAAAGAGAGAAAAATGTTTATTTGGTAGAAACCTACCACTTAAATAGAATTACTTCTTTTTTGCAGGCCACATATTATAAGCATGTGCATAAATTGAATTCACAGTCTCAGATATTTTACTGACAGATTTAAAAATCAAGAGGCAGCTGAAATTTCACTTCAAAAAGGGAGCCTAACCCAACAAAGATTATTAATTTCTACGAAAGTGAGATGAGAACTTACCACTCTCACCCTTGGTTACGAGGTTCCAGTTAACAACTCGAGGCTCAACTGCACTGAGAAGCTGAAGAAAGAATAATCCATTTGAAATGCTCTTGTCCTACATAAGAATTCAACAAATCTATCAACAACATGGGAAAAGAATGCCAGAGCATCTAATGGACAAATCATGTGCACATATTACACGTAGAGACAATACATGCTGAAAGGAAAACAAAAGCCTTCCCCCACCTTGAAACTCTCAATTTTACATTTTCTGCCATGACTCCTGACTTTTCGATTGGCCCAGCTCAGTATATCAGCATCACTAATCTCCTTCCCTTGAAATCGGGTTCTTAGTTTTTTAACAAGTTGAAGCATATTATACCTCATCAACTGCCAAAGGAAAGCTGCAAGAAAAACAAAGGTAATGAAACATGAGCATCAAGCATGCAGCAGCGCAACACTATTTTCACCGAATCGTCAAATTAATTTACAAGAAATGACGAATAGTTAAAACACCTTGGAATGGCCAAAATTGAACAAATAGGCACTCATACACTTGCAAACATTCATCTTTTATGCCATGTTTTGTCTTCTAAATTTCAGGAGTCCTCAAGTTTAAAGTAATAAAGAGTATTAATGACTAGTTAAATATAAGAATATGAAGTTTAATCATTGTAGTAGTAATTCATGAACTACTAGCTCTTTGCTCATCTATTCATCAAATTGAAAGCTGACTTATATATTTAATTAGGCGAAAGCACCAGGCAATGCATGGTGGAAATATTTGGTATAAAGAACAATTGCATATTAGTAAATGACTTATTCACCAAAAAAACAAATGAAAATAGTTCAGATTATAATAATTAAAATTAAAAAACAATGGAAACAAAACAATTTTTTGGCCCGGTTTATCAAAAGCTACTTGAAAGGACCATCTCTTCTGCAAAGAACTTGTAGATGGTTTATGTGCAAAGAATCTAACAGTTTGCTGGAAAGTGAGATAGAATATTCTGATAGATATGATCCACCTTGCACATGGCTTCAATCACTTCAATGAATTCATATAATGCATACAACAAAGAACTACCATCTTGAGTTTTATTGACAAGCGAAAGCAACCTCTTACCAAGTATAAGCTTCTTATTCCCTTGCACAATATCATTACCAGCCACATTGACTAGGGATAGTTTCAAATTCATCCCTATCTCAACAACTTGGTTGGCATTCTCTACTTTTCGAAATGGCATTTTTATTGGTGGTTTTGAAGCATGCTTCCAGTTGACAGATCCTGGGGAAACTTTTTCCAGCACTTCTAGAAGAACCCACCTGTAAACATACCATTATTTGGTTTAGATATATACTGGAGAAGCTAACAAAATAACCATACAGAGAAATGCAAGTGCAAGTGTGCAACTCCAGTTCCTAAATCGTCACAAGACATGTAGTTCTTGTATAGTAAAACAGAAGAACCCTCTTAAAAGATATGGGATTCAAAGAATGTTGGTGACTTTATGAAGCTGTAATACTAACCCATTCCTGACATCTTCAAACAAGTTGTTCACATACAAGGAAATTCCTAAGCTATTGATCCACAGGCGGAAGCACCTCTCCTCTCTGGATATTTGCTCATCATCTGTCATCATTTCTGCAAAAGATGACTTATGGCTGTCTGTTGACAAGCCACTCCTGGGGGAAAAAATTCATTTAATTCAGAAGTCCAAGAGATTTGAGACACAAAATAAAGGCAACTGTACGAATTATAGGTTTTACTAAACATTAAAATTACAATTTTTGAATGAGACATGATAACTACCTAATAGTCTATAATGTATAATTAGAAGAAATGTGGAGATACTACATCAACCAGCTATAGCTTTTTTTATCGAAGTATAGTAGTGGCGAAATAAACAAGTATATCGCCAAACCAGAGATCAGGCACGTAGGAAGCAAATATGAGAGAACGTCTCTTTTGTGATCATGTAATACCACATTTCTTTATCAGAAAAACTTATAACAATTCATGAAGCATAAAATTGCTCATAATCTAATTAGTTATTCATTTGCTGAAAGATTCAATGAGCAAAGAAAGCATTCTATTCCTGCACCTTTCATGGAATATTTGTGCAACGAAAGCAAGGTTCAAATTGGAGGACCCCTCTGCAATGTCCTTGGGAGTAAGGTATCTTTTGCAGTTCATTTGTTCTGCATGCTCAAGAAGCAAATCAGCCCGTTCATAGGGGTCCATTGTATCTAAGGTGGTGGGGTTGCAAAACTCCGGTGCAAGTACATTAAGCAGGTAGGCATAAGCCTCTCCATCCTGCAGAACATGGTAAAATGCAACAGCTATAGACTCGCGGAAACTATAAGAAGAGAGCAAAGAATCTCGAATGCAATAGATAGTTAAGTGGACAACAACAGTTTTGAACTGCATCAATGACAGAAAAATTACCAAGAGCCAGAGTTGATCCTCAATTCACTAAGCCTAAAACAGGGGTGATTTGTGTGCTGATTTTCATGGTTTCCCAAAGAAAACCTCCGCATTAGAATAAGGTAAGGAGCGAGGGTAGGGAAAGTGCAGCTCATTTAGTGTGTGATATTAGAAATATTAGAACCAGGTGACAATAATGTCACCGTCAACCCAATCTTCAAATAAAATAAAGTAGGACAGTTGCAACAATTATTAAAGAAAACAAGCAACCTTCAGATCAGAAGAAAAGTTTGTCACTGTCTTTTTGTAGCCGCCTTTCTTAAGATGGAAATTCATCCATTTCAGCAGAAGTTTTTCAGGAGCAAGCGACATAAGCTCCTCAACATCCTGCATATATCAAGGACACCTGATCAAAGTGTACAATTTAGCTCAGCTCTGATTTAACATTTTAGAATGAATAAAATATCAATGTAGAGTCATAGAGTCAAAGGAAGTGCAGCCTATACACAGTTGTCATCCACAATTTCTAAAAGCTGGGGCGTCTTTCTGAGGTTGAGATCTGCCAGTAGTTGGATCTGAAAATGCAACCAAATGCAAGGAAAGAATATATATAAGTAAAGACTCCACAATTCCAACGAAACTTGCTCTACTGTACGGATTGTAGTAACCAAATCCTCTTGAAATCCCTTTCCAGCTACTATTCAAACAAAAGAAACTGATACATTAAGCAATGTTATGAAGAAAAACAAACTAACCTTTATAATTTGAGAAATTAATCCAAGTACCAGATGAGGCTGCATGAATGAAACAACTTGCATAATTAAAAAGTAATCTAAAATAATTGAACCTTGTACATAAGCCTAAGCGATCTCAACTTACTCTTCCTTCAACAAGATCTTGAGTGCCAATATTGACTACCGTGCATCCAATAGCCTTTGCAGAGTTGAGGCATAGTGTGTGATTCTCATTTCTTTCCCAAGGGTTGAGTACCTTTTTCGTGTTGATAGCCCGCTCATCTATTGTACCAGGCACCGCAACATTGATAAGCTTGCTGAAACAACCAATAGCAAATTAAATCATCCAAGTTACCAACACTGAAGTCAATCAGGTGCGAAACTCTGAGATTGCTAAGTTCAAGTATGAAGTACCATAATAGGACTCCACCCTTTGCAAGGTCAAATAAAGCATTTGTGGACGGATCCAGTGGAAGGAACTGCTTCAAAAATGGGTCATCCCTGAGGTAGCTATTTATATGTGCAACATATGAAGCCCTTTCAGTTTCATCAATGGTGTGAAGAAGAGTTGTTGTGGTTGCCTTCAGGAAGGATGAAGGGGTCTTTGCACCCCCAGATTTTTCATTGACTTTATTTCGTTCATCTTCATATGACTGATTATTTAATGCAACAGCAGAAAAGTAAATAATCATTCATCCAACTATGGCTCAAGCAGAAAAAAACCAAGAGCTATCTAGATACCACAATTATTATCGGCAAATTTTCTTTGATGCGGTCACAGCACTACAATCATTAGGAATCAAATTCAAAAGTAGCACCTTCCACTTGCCTGGGATATCACCAACTTAAAAGTAGGAAGGATAAAGAAAAACTTACCCTGAGGAAGCCTTCAAAATCCACCTCGTCATTGATGTCAGAATGTGATTCTTCCAATCGTTGTCTAATCTCCTCCTCGTTAAATACATCATTCGAACTCTTCAGTTTCATGATTAAGGAGGGTATATCTCCAACCGTAACTTTACCATTCTCATTTTTCACTGCCTCAAACTGCCCAAAACAAAAACATAATCACACAACCCCATATATCATAGATCAATTAAACATAAATGCCCTTTGACTGGCTTGCTTCAATTCTGCAAATCAAAACGCAGGAGCCAATGCCCAAAAAAGAAAAAAATCAAACAAAATTCAAGTCCGGAAACACATCACCTGAAACCAGATTGAAAACTATTTATTGAATTAAAAAAACAAGCGATTTAGGAAGATTACTTTGGATTTAAGGCCTTGAAGCTCGACTTGCGTGAACTGGCTGTGAAGTTGATCAGAAACTACAACTCCCGCAAATTTAGACATCCTCTTCTCGCCCCGCGCTCAACCAAATCGCGGGGAAATTTGTCACCGATCACCCTAAAATTATTTGGAAATGGGCTATGCAGCCCCAACGGTCCACGATCCCGAGATTAATCCCTGCTCCAATCCAAAATCACCAACAGACGAGAAAACGTAAGCGGATAAGCAGGAAACCAACCATGCAAAAACAGATTTGGCAAATCTCCAATCAATCAATGCGCTTCAACTCCCGGCAAGCGGAATATATGAAATTCAATCCGGCAATGATTGAAAATCAATCAATGATTTAAAATGCAGACGTTGCAGGATCTCGAAATGGCGAGAGAAGGACGCTAATGAAACAGGAAACGCGTTGCCGAGCAGTTTTCAGGATTACATGCATACCTGTCGAGACAATCCGGGATTTTTGGGGGACAGGATTTTGATTTGTCGATCCCTTTTTATCGGCGTTGTAAGGTTTTGACTGTGCGACGATGAGAATCTGATGCAGGAACGGAGGTGGGAATGCGAATTCAATTGCTTTGGCGAAGGGCAAAGAGGAGAGAGATTTGAGAGGCAAACAAAACACGCTAAAAACAGAGGCCAGTTTGTGGAGGCCCAGTTTCGATAAGGCGCGTGAGGCTGTCGATTGCATCCCACTCGCTTTGCATTTCTCAACACCTCACTTCACGTTCTACACGTCACCTCTATTTTCGTTATTTTCTGTTTCCATTCATTTTATTGTTTTTTAAGGGGTGTAAATGCAAATAATGGTACCCGGGCTGTCAATTCGGTTATCGGATAAATACGGGCCAACCTGAAAATTGTCGGGTATCAGGTATTCGATATCCAAAAAATCAGATAATGAGTTCGGGCTCTGAAAGTAATTATCCATTTATCCTATAAATTTAGGTGTATCGAATTACTTGATTGGATGTTGCTCTATTATTCAATTTTGACGAAGTCAAACTCAATTATACTTCTTTTGTCTATTATTAGGAGTCACTTTGATTTTTATGTCATCGTTGAGACCGCCAACTGCTGCCTCTACATTTAACATCGTCGTCTCCAACTCTAGTTCTATCTCAAATTTTGCTTGTCTTGGAATTTTGACATATTTTAGAGACTATATATTCACAAAAACTTTGGTAAGTGCTAATATAATGTCTTCCACAAAATACTCTTTTATTAGAAAGATGTCACGGATATAATACTCAGTTCCGGCGTTAGATTGTGAAAGATGCATTCCCCTTTGCTTGTTTTTTTAAAATCAAGTTTTTGAGTATCTTAGTATTTTTCAGGACTGGATACTCAAGTCATGGTACCCGAAAAAATTTCAGAACCAGGTATTAGTAGGCAAAAAATCAGATTTCGGCTTCGGATACCTGCAAATCAGATCGAGTATTTGCAAAGACACATTTGGACTTCTGTGCCCGCACTTACGAGTTTGGATAAGGGTGGGAATATAGATACTCGTGGTTACTCGACCCGAAAATATCAATTACCCGTACCCGAAAATTAACGTATACACAAACCTGACCCGAAGTGTGTATTGGGTATTCGATATTCGACACAAGTATCTAAACCTGATGAATCGGGTACCCAAATACCTGATATTGTTTATATACTAGGAATTGAATTCTCCTTTTCAATAAAAATGAATGAAATTCTTTTATTTGTTATGCAAATAATACGATTTACTATGTCTTTTTGATGCTGGAAAATACAAAATACAATAATAATAAATATAACTACTTTGTTGTATTTATTTTATTTTCAAGACAGATTAATATTACGTGAAAATTCAAATTGACTAATATCTTTTATATTACATTTATTTTATATAAAACTAAAAAAGGTAGTTGTCACGTTTAATTTAAAACTCACGAATAACTTAATGAGAATTGACAATGCAAAATGTAAAAATTAATAAATAAGCAATCAAATAGTATAATTCATAAATCATAGTAATAGTTAAATAAAAAAAATCATGCTAGTGATTAATAAATGGGGCGTGGCACGCTTTAAAAATATGCAGTTCTTGTTTAAATGATCTCTACAATGAGAATTATACATTATATAGATGGAAAAAAATTTTAAACAATAAAGTGGGTGTTAATTGGGTATTTGGATATATCCGATACCCAAAAGTGTTACCCAATACTCATTATTTCTTAAACTCTATTACTCAAATTTGTACCCGGTCACATAAAATTGGATATTGGGTATCTAATACCCTACGACTATTGAGTCGGGTACGGGTAAATTTAATTACCGATATTCATATTCCCACTCTTTGGTTTGGTCATGAAATTAGGTAACTACGGTGTAGAATTTGTTTAATAGAAGTAGATTAAAATATTCGATATATAAATATTTGTACTTTGCATGTTTTTTTAGGGTCTTTATTTAGTCAATTTTAAATGATAGTCAAATATGTCATTTAATTATATATTTTATACATTTTTATATTTTACGTATTTTCTTCTATTCGAACCAACGACAAAGAAGAGTCCAGTACCACGATGATCTGGATAAAGTTTATCATTTCATTGTTTTTACTTTAGATGCTGATTAAAATTAGATTTATTTTGATGTCATCTTATTTTGCCAAATTTCATAATTTTAGAGGTAATTATATAGTATTAAATGAATGACATATATGCTTTTTTTCAATTCAAACACTCCTATATTGTAGATTTTTAAAATTGTTTGTTAACTTGAATTTTTACTATCCAGACATGAATAAATTTAGATTGAATTTGTTTCATATCTAACCTAGCCAAGTTTGTATTAAATTATTGACTTAGGTTCGACTTGAAAATAATAAATTGTTGGAATTTTGGAATATACTTGTATTTTAAAATTAAAATACTACAGTAGTAAAATCGTTAAAATTGCAAAACCGCACCATTAGTCTCTCGCCATTGTTTTTCAGTTCACTTTTTTTTATTTTTCGCATCCCTCTTCGTGAACACAAGCGATTTCAAGCCTGAATTTCTCCCCATTCTTGCCGGTACGCCAGCAGCCGGCACAGCTGCTGCCGCCCTCACTGCCTCCTTTTTCAACCATCGAATAAGTAAGAAATTCATGCTCCTTTTCAATTTTAGGTTAATCAGCTGTTTTTCTACCGTTTAATCATAGTATTGATAGAATTCGAAATCTCAGAAAGCGCTGAAGTTTCCGTGACGATGAGCATCGTACCGAAGGAAACAATTGAGGTTATAGCCCAGAGCATTGGCATCAGCAATTTATCTCCCGATGTGTTGCCTGCTCTGGCTGCCGATGTCGAGTACCGTATTCGAGAAATAATGCAGGTCAATAAAATTTCCGTCTTTGATATTTTCTCGATTGTTGATTTTGCTTTTTGTGCGCAATTTTGATGTATACGGTTGGTGCCTGTAAGGTTTAAAATTGTGAATTTGTTGCAGGAATCTATCAAATGCATGAGGCATTCGAAGAGAACTACTTTAACTACGGATGACGTTGATAGTGCCCTCGGTTTAAGAAATGTCGAGGTGCTTTTATTCAAATAGAATTTCATTTATACACTCATGATAGTATTTGATGGAATAATGTAATTCTCGATGTGTCCTTCGAAGTATATTGCTCTACTTTGTTGTGCATTTCATGGTTCTTGTTGGTGCAACTATTGGTCATTGTTTGTGACTGTTGGTTGTGGGTTTTGACAATTGTGTAGCCAATATATGGATTTGCTTCTGGAGATCCACTGCGATTCAAACGGGCAGCAGGGCACAAGGATTTGTTCTATATAGAAGAAAAGGATGTGGAATTCAAGGAAGTATGTGATCATGAATGCCTGCTGAATAAAATCTTAGACAATTGTTGTAAAATTATTAGTCACAATTGTATGGTTTTACCTTACTTAGGTGATTGAAGCTCCTCTACCTAAGGCCCCACTGGACACCACAGTAGTTGCTCATTGGTTAGCTATTGAGGGAGTTCAACCTGCTATTCCTGAAAATCCCCCTCCCGAAGCTCTTCAAAGTATGTATATATCATAGCACCGGTATCTTACATTTGTATGCACGTGTTAAATACTGTCGATCAGCATGTTCCTTTTATGATATTCCTCTATCCTCTTCCACCTTCCTGTTCTTGCCGGACCAAATAATTACTCCATATGGCAATGCATATGTGTTTCTTAAAGTTCAGTTTTTGTAAAATGATGAGTTGTTTTTCTGGAAGTGCTTTCACTTCCTGCGGATAACAGAAAGACTGAAGTCAAAGAGGATGGAGCATCTGTTGACATTAAATTACCTATAAAGCATGTGGTTTCACAGGAACTTCAGGTGCTGCTGATGGTTTTATTTATTTTTTTATATGCCTGTCGAGAAGATAATACATCTCATGTTTTTCTTGCCTTGTGCTGCAGCTTTACTTTGAAAAAATTACCGAGTTGACTGTGACCAGATCCGAGTCCCCTTTATTTAAAGCTGCATTAGTGAGCTTGGCAACTGACTCAGGGATTCACCCCTTGGTTCCTTATTTTACACTTTTTGTTGCTGATGAGGTAAAACTAATGTAATCTCCATCTAGACTAACAACGGTTCCAGATTATAAATGCTGAACAGTAACAATGGCAGGTTTCTCGGAATTTGAATAACTTTTCTCTACTTTTTGCTTTGATGCGTCTTGTCCGGAGCCTTCTTCGGAATCCTCATATACACATCGAGCCATATGTAAGTTATTCTTGCATATACTCCCTTTTCATTTATTTTGCCCAGTTCAGATTTTCTTGCTTTCTGATTTATATAGTGTGTGTCACAGTGTTCTCCTAGTACTAGGTGACTTTAATCTTAGTATAAAATTAGTCTTTGGATTCTTTATTTAGTTATATGTTGGCGTGTAGTAGTTTCTTTGCTCCTTAGGCCTCATTTAAACACTTGAGGTTGCAATTTGTGTATCTTATGGTGCATGATCTTTTGCTTCTCAAGCAGCAATTTACTTTTTCTTTTTTGAATTGATCTCCATGAATGTTGAATTCTGATACTTCAAACTTCTAATTAGCTGCACCAACTGATGCCCTCGGTGCTGACATGCCTGGTTGCTAAAAGATTAGGAAATAAGTTCTCTGACAATCACTGGGAACTGAGAAATTTCACCGCTAGTCTAGTTGCCTCAATATGCAAGAGGTGAGAGATCGTCATATATACCTTCCATTACATAATGTATGATGTGGCTCTCTTCTGTTTCTCTATAAAAGTTGGGTGCATCACGTGTCTTTGCAATTTGCATCAACCTGCTATCTATCATCTCAATAAATTTTTAGGTTAACTTCTTTATGACACTACTCTGCAGATTTGGCCAGGTTTATTACAATCTCCAGCCACGTGTGACCAAGACAATGTTGACTGCTTTCATCGATCCATCAAAAACTCTCCCTCAACATTATGGTGCTGTTCGGGGGATAGCAGCCCTTGGAGCTAATGTGGTATTTCCCCCTTTTTACCCCTCTCGATGTGTGTGACTATGTATGTACTCTTTGTAATATCCATGATAATTTATATTTTATTTGCAAAAAAATGCACAATGTTAAAATACGAGACTTTGTGCACACTACCAGAACTATATGTTGTGTTGTTTAATACTGTCCCTTAACTATCCTAAGATGACCTCTGTTAAACATGCTAACCAGGTTCGATTACTTATTCTTCCCAATCTTGATCCTTATTTGCGGCTTCTGGAGCCAGAAATGCAACTAGAGAAGCAAAAGAATGAGATCAAGAGGCATGAAGCCTGGCTTGTATATGGGGCTCTATTGGTAAGATATGTTGACCCATTTTTCCGTGACAAAGAATGGTTACTAAAAATATCTTGTGCAATGTGCATCTGGTGCTATCTGAGAAGGTTCTTCCAGATATATATGAGATTGTTTTTTTTCCAAATTCCTGTTGTCTTTGATGATACTTTGACTTTGTTTTTCTGCTGCCATCTGTAGAAGTGTATTGAGGACCTTATTTGAAAGATGTCTTCTAATCCTCTTACTATTTTTGTACATTCTCTTTCAAGAAGTTCATTAACTGGAAATATAGCAAATGCCGTAAATTGGTACTTATACTTCCAGTTTCTTTGTCTGAAGATAATTTGAGGGTGAGTGGCTTGTTAATAATGACAGTTGGCAACTGTTAAAACTGCATGATGTGTGCAAACTATTAACGAGCCTACTATTTCTCATAGGGGACTTTTGCATTATAAATTATCTTCTTTGGGGGCACATGGGAGTTGTTGGCTACTATGTTAGTTCGGACTAGTGATATTCTATGGTGTATTCTAAGCATGGAAAGTTCTATTATCTCGAAAAGATTTGGGAGGATTCAAATTAGTATAACACTGGTCTTGTTAATACTGAAATACTAGTAGAGTGTTCTAAGCCCTGAAGTAGATCAAGATGCATTATCATAAACAAAGGCCACTTACTATTCTTCCACTCAGTACAACAAGTGGAGGACCAATGAATTTATAATTATTGAATTTCAACATCTGAACTGCATTTCATTTGTTGCTATGATTGTGGAATGGAATAGCTGTATGTACCCCCAAAGGTTGTATTTAGTGGTAGCTCTGTCCTTTCTTGTACCTAGATTGTCATTGCACATTTGGCCCCAGCTGAATCTAACTAATGAGATACTATCTTATCAGCGCGCAGCTGGTTTGTGCGTCTATGATCGGCTGAAGATGCTACCTTCTCTGCCATCTCCACCAGCACGTACTGTCTGTAGGAGCAATAGCAAAGTCGTGACTACTTCAAGTATGTTTCTCTTCAGCTTCACTTACTGATTCAATGAAACTGTTCATCATTTGATGTCTTAGTACTCTTGTGTAACTAATATTTGGGGTTTGGGGTGGCTCTTGGTGTTTTAGTACTCTTGTGTAACTAATATTTAAAATAATGTATATATGCTTAGTTTCAACTACTTGTTCTTCTGTTTAAAGTAGTATTCTGAACTCAAAATATGACCAGCATGAAAATGAATAAATCGTTTGCTGTCTCGCTAGCTCTATCCTAGGAGGCTGATTAATTTTTGGGACTATTTACAATTTTGAAATTGCACTTCCTTCCATCAATGTTGAGAGTCTAATGCATTTATCTGCTCCAAATTGTGTTCAGATAAACGTAAAGCCACCATGGATAACATGATGCACCAAGCACCGTTGAAGAAACTGGCAACAGACAGTTCTATGGGTGCAAACTCTCTGCCGGCAGACATAGCAGGAGCTAGTGGTGGATATTCAACAAATACTGGAGCTGCAGACTCATCAAGGGCCTCAGGGAACAACAATGTGGCTGGATCAAGCAGCAGAAGAGAGATAGTTGGTGGTCAAGGATTCAAGACTTCATCTGCTCTTGAGCAGGCGTGGAAGGAGGATACAGATGCCGCACAATTGCTGCCCTCACTGTATGAATATTTTGGTGAAAGCATGTTAACATTTGTTCCTTTACCCGAAGCGTCCTTATTCTTGTGATCTTTCCTCCACCCCAATGCCTACACAAGAGAATTAGTGTTTGCTGTCGTCTTTTTACAGATATGTTCTCCCTGGTTAGTGTTCTGTTCTTCGGGAACGAAGATCACATTTCCAAAATACTAATGTAGATTCATTCGCATAATTAGGAAAGATTGTTAGATTATATGCTATCTATGTTTTGTAGAACTCTGCACAGATTATGGTATTTTCTGAAATTCAAGTAATTTCATAAACTACAATTTTCCACTGCTATATTTACTGCTCCAGTCCAGTTGTATGCACCCGTGCTTCATAACATGTTCTCATTTTTCCAAAGGATAAATTTGATTGACCCATTGAAGGTTTGTAGTGATAAATCACAAAATTAATCTGATTCGTCATGTAAAATTATATATAGTTAATTGCCAGAAGACGAAAACATATAGTACTAGATTCTTTTGTTTCAATTAAGTTGAATTTGATTTGATTCAACGATTCGAAGATTAAACACAACAAAGATGATCATGTTGTTGGTGCAGTGTAGAAGGAAACATGGAAGTTTTCAAGCAGAAAACAGATACACAATAACACAAACCATATTTATTCTCTCTCAAGGTACATAAACCAAGATAGCAACGTTCAAATGAATAAGATCCATGGAAAGGATTACAAATAGGAAAATGGCGTACAATCTGATAAATACTTCGAAGATGTTTTCATTAACAAAAATGTAATATAAATATTACATAAGAGGGTTCCAATGTAATTCACTGCTTTTGGCTTACCCCTGTAACACTCAACGATGCAGGGTTCATGGGCACTTGGAGATCTCATTCCTCTTCATTCAGAATGGGAACAATCAGAGGGTTCATCTGTGCCAAGTATACTATCGCCCACCTGCGTATGCACAACATACAATCTTACAACTATGACAAAAATGAAAAAGAGTAGCTCACTAAATCAAGAAGACATCTCTTTCCACCATTTATTATATGAGCAGAACCAAGAGGCGTGACTTGACTATTTTGATATAGATAAGAGGATACATGTGGTTTGAGAAATGTAAGTATCCAGTTAAAAATGTCAAGTTTTGGCCTACAAGGACATTCTACACTCTTATCTTGGAGTTATCTTACCCAAAATGACCAAAAATGTGTGTTCTTATCATGTTTTGCTGTATCTATCTTCCCTACCAAACTACCCCTTAGTGTCCAGCATTGTTATAATCCAATTTTCCACACATAATGTGACATCCATCAGGTCATTTTTCTCAAAAACAATTATCCTGATTCTAGCAGTCCTGAAATCCTTCTCAGTTCTAGACCAAGCATGCCACCCACCAGTACTTTATTTGTATTTATACAAGTTGGAGAGAAATGTAATATGTGTTTTTCACAATTTCAGGTAACATTCCTTCCCCAACTCAAGCTTACATGAGAGAGAGAGAGAGATTATGCTCTTAAATGTGCCGCTATGATCTAACCTAAAGGACCCAGACCCCAACTGATGCCCATCAAAATTCTGTGTAAGTCTAGACATCACTGGTCACGTAAATAGTTAACAACATTGTTGTCAATTAATGTATAACCAAATTTTATGTAGTTGGTCACTTCCCTCAATATGTGGAGGATTAAAAATAACCAAATGTCAATGTTCATCTACAAGGCAATAGTACCTAAAATGTTTTTAAAACTTTGTTAAAATGATAACAATAAGATCAAGTCAAGGATTGTTCTAAGAAGGGAACTTGTTTAAAGGATTTTGAGACAGGAATTTCAGTTTTGCTGAAAAGAAGAGCACTGCCACTGGCCCATTTTGCACACATACACAGATTCCAGTCAAAGGAGCTAAACTAGTACATAGAACTTCACCTCAGCTACACTATTGGAAGAATAGATGATTTAAGTTATGCAAAAAAAGAAAGATACCGACGAATGCTTATTACCAAGGTCAACAACATGCATCATCACTTTTTTGTAAACAAGGAGAACAAACTTACATCATCCAACAGCAAACAGTCGCTGTAATAATCAATGTCAGAAGTAACCTGCATTGCAGAATACAATTGCATTAACATAAACTCTTTCCACAAATTAAAGTGAGTTTCGAGACACAGTTCGCTATTTAACGAGACACAGTCCAGCTACCAAACATAGAAAATAGCTGGACACATACAAATTAAACTGAGTTCCGAGACAGTTCGCTATTACTATCACTTAATAAAGCATGGAGATGAATAACATATAACCAAAGATTATGGTCAACAGGTAAGAACATTGTTCTAGAGCAACCAAAAAGTCAAGATAGCTCAATAGAAATTACAAATAAAAACTTACAGCAGAAATCATGGCAATAATTAACTTCAGAAACCACATGCCAAAAAAAAGCAACCTAATGGAGAAAATCTTAAAATGTCAACATACAGGTTAGTGGATGGCCCTTTGTTGCAGCAGATTCTGGTTAACAATGATGCGATTATGCCAACCAATACGAAGATCAGAGTAGTCACCAAAAACCCCATTTCCGATGCTTTTCCCAAATACAGTTATAATCAACGCTTTTACCTGCCGAGATAATATAATTAACTAATTTCAATAAACAGATCCATCACCAATCCAATCTAGAATTTAACAATTTGATATCTTAGCTTTTCTGAAAAAAGAAAATACGAGAATGAGATGATCTGGAATTGAAATTTTAACGGGATCGATGCATTGATAAGAAACCTCGACATCAAATAGAGAAGTAAAAATGAACATCGGTGTGGGGAAAACCTTGATTACGGTGACCGGCGAAATCTTCCGGTGATGGGGAGTGCTAGATCCGTCGTGGCTTTGATGAGATTGAAATTTAATAATCAAATCTTTTGCAACGAATCGCGTTGCAATTTGATAGCCTGGGCCTCGAATTTTTATTTAGTAAAGGAGTAATTAAAATATAGTGATAGGCTTTCTACTAATTCAGCCCAATAAATTGCAATTCGTTGAGTAAAATATAGCAGTACAAGTAAATTGGAGGCAGTATGGTAATATTGCTAACATAAAATTTAAAATATATTTTTTTTAATAATAAGATGAAATTAGTAACTCTTTATGTCCTACAAAGTTTGTCCCAGTTTGATCCAGTGTGGATTTTAAAAAATTATTTGACTTTGTATTAAATTGGGGTGTGTAGTGAAATAAGGGTCTCACACTGAAGAGATTGGTAATTTTGTGGAACGGACGAAAAATGATAAAATGAGACAAAAGGGAGTAATTTTTTGGATATCCTACGTCATTTCATAAATTAAAGTCTATATGATTAAGTTAATTCCATTTCAGACGGTAGCCACTAACACCAATCCGTGTAAGGATTCATTAGAGCATCCATAATGGGGCGGACGATGGCTTAACCATCGTCTGCGGATGAAGCGCGGACGATTTTCATCGTCCGTCGCATCGTTCGCCACTGTGGCATCGCGGACGATGCTCACGCGTTTTTTTTTCTTTCAATTTTTTTTCTTATTTAGACAGCACAATTCTCTACCATTTCACACACTCCAATTTCACATCTCTTCAATTTCTCTTCAATTATTCTCTCATCTTCTCAAAAATAATCCCGACGACTACGATTTGAGTACATCGGATGGCTGCAGACGGGCCTTGACTCGAGCCTTGTTCGATGTCGTTAATGAAGGCGCGGTGGAATGCTTGGCACAAATGCAGCGGGAAGCAGGCGAGCGGCGGCGGCGGTGGCGGCGCGGGTCCCTCGGCCGATACGACGTCGGACGTATATCCCGCGCGAGCACGACGTAGCTCATGAACGTCTGTTCGCAGATTATTTTGCGAGAGAATCCACGGTGGGGCCCGAATGTTTTTCATCGCCGTTTTAGAATGAGCCGAAATCTTTTTCTCTGCATTGTGCACACGTTGGAGGGACGTGATATATACTTCCAGTATCGGGGAGACGGCATCGGCAGACCCGGACTTACGCCGTTGCGAGAAGTGCACGGTTGCGATCCGGCGGTTGGCCTACGGCACCACGGCGGATATGTTCGGCGAGTACCTTCACGTCGGGGGATACAACTGGCCGCGAATGTCTCAAGAAATTTTGTAAGATAATTGTGGAGGCTTTTGGCGACACATATTTGCCACGCCCGACTGCTGATGATTGCCAGAGGCTGATGAGGATGCACGAGACGGTGCACGGCTTCCCTGGGATGCTAGAGATTATCGACTGTATGCATTGGCAGTGGAAGAACTGCCCTACGGCGTGGAGAGACCAATTTACCAGCGGCTACAAGGGCGGCCACCCTACGATGATCCTGGAAGCCGTCGCCGACCACCGCCTCTGGATCTGGCATGCCTACTTCAGTGTAGTCGGGTCGAATAACGACATCAACGTCCTCAACTCGTCCACCCTCTTCGCGGATCAGTGCAGGGGTCGCGGACCGGCCATCGAGTTCACTGCCAACGGCCGCAGACATCATATGGGGTACTACTTGGCCGATGGCATATATCCAAGGTGGCCTGTTTTTTTGAAGACGATCGGCAACTTGCCCAATTGGTGAGAGGAGAGTCTTGTTTGCGGCAAAGCAGGAGTCTGCGCGAAAGGATGTGGAGTGGGCTTTTGGGGTGCTCCAATCGCGGTAAGCAATCGTGAAAGGTCCGACGCGTTTCTGGTACAAGGAAGTCATCGTGACGTCATGTATGCGTGCATCATTATGCATAACATGATAGTCGAACAAGAAGTTGGACATGTCACCGATTGGGTGGATGATGAAGCCGGACCTAGCTCCAGCACGGCGACCCCGCCTGTCACTCGAGGATTACCGATGGGTTTCGGTGAGGTTCTACAGCGACAGACCTCAATGCGCAGCCAACAAGACCATACTCAGCTTATGACCGACATGATTGAAGAAGTTTGGAACCGCAACCGCCGTTGAGAATTTGTAGTTTTTTCACATTCGTAGTGTAATGTTTTAATTTTAATGAAATGAAGTTTTTTTTTTCCAAATTTTGAAGTATTCAAATATTCAAATAGTAGATAAAATGCTTAGGGCGGGCTATAGTCCGCTTCATTGCAGGTGGAAGTGGCGGAGGACAAAATGCCCTTAGTCACTAACAATACTTTAATTTTTTTTCTCTCTTACTTTCACCAATTATGCATTAAAACTTGTATCAAATCAAATATTCATATGTTTTAGAGAAGGATGAAGTTTTAAATTTGGTCTTTAGAGTTATCGTAAATTGCACGTTCGGTAGCCTCGCACTGTGCGACTCTACCTCCGCATAAATGGATATACGCATGTTTGAGTTTTGGGGAATTTAATTCGTTCTTCTTTCAAAATATGGGATCAAGATAAGCGGATCTTTTATATTTTTGCTAATTTCTCTTTCTTTCTTATTCTTTTCCATCACAAATTATGTGAACCAACTAAACTGTCCATTGTCTTATCTTTTCTTATTTATCCGTGTGATAGATTGGGATGATTGATCCAATCAACCTAGCAATAATAAACCATGGACAACTCGTTGTGAATTTGCCGCTAATTAGGTCGATCCTCCCAAAATTGTCACGTGAATAAAATAAGACAATGGGTGGTTTGATCTGTTCGCATTCTAACAAGGAAAAAGGATTAAAAAAAGAGAAAAAAAAGAAGAAACCCTTAAAATGGAAAATTTAGTGTCCGGATCTCATATTCCAAAAGACCAACAAATTTAATTTTGATTTTAAAAAATTCAAGTTGATTAGTTTTTCGAATTAGATGTGATAGCCATTGTAATGTACTACTAGCTCCGTCCCGGAAGTTTGTCCCATTTTTCCATTTCTATCTATCCCCTAAAATTTGTCCCATTTTACTTTTTACTAAAAAGTAGTGGACCTCATATTTCACTAACTCATTCCTACTCACATTTTATTAATAAAACTAATACTTCACTCGTTCGTGAATATTTGTCATTTATTTTCTTTTTCATCCGTCCCTAAAAATTTGTCACCTTTCACTTTTACTATACCATTTTTGGTAATGGACTCTACATTCCACTAACTCATTCCCACTCACATTTTATTTTAAAGAGAGAACATCTTTTTTGGTCCACGAACTTTGACAAAGTATCATTTTAGATCTGTGAACTTTGAAAATATCATTTGAGGTCCATCAACTAGGGTTAATATCATTTAAAGTACTTTTTTACTATTTTCAAGTTTTATTAGACGAAAATACCCTCAATAGTCAATACCTTAAATGGTATATATTTTTAATAAACTTATCATATATTCATATTTTTTATAAATATCTTTACAATATATTTTTGACGAATTTTCTAAATATAATTTGACCTTCAATATTATCAGTTAATTTTTTGACATGCAAGTAAAATTGCTTCTTCAATTTTTTATATTAAAGAATTTTAAAATTGAATAAAGAACTTTTCTTTAATAATAAAAAATTGAATAAAGATCTTTTCTTGCATGTCACAAGATTAGGTGATAATATTGAAGGTCAAATTATATTTAGAAAATTCATCAAAAATATATAGTAAAGATATTTATAAAAAATATGAGTATATGATAAGTTTATTAAAAATATTATACGCTTAAAGATATTGAAGGTATTTTTGTCCTGAAAAACTTGGAAATAGTAAAAAAGTACTTCAATTGATATTAACTCATAGTTGACAGACCTCAAATGATATTTTTAAAGTTCACGGACCTAAAATGATACTTTGGCAAAATTCATGGAAAAAAAAAAGATGTTCTCTCTATTTTAAAATTAATATATAAAAATATGACCCACATGCCACCAACTTTTTCAACTCACTTTTTATTACATTTCTTAAAACTTGTGTCGGGCCAAATGGTGTTGAATTTTGGAGGACGGAAGGAGTGTATAAAAGTAGGATTCACAATCCACTAACTTTTTTAACTGACTTTTCGTTACATTTTTTAAAATCCGTACCGGATCAAAGTGGGACAATATTTGGAGGATGGAGGTAGGAAATCATTTGAAATCAGATACAGATAATACTACTGAAGAAGAATACATTTGAAAACGTGCATGGGTGATGAGAGAATTGAGCGGATGAGATTGTATCCATGCAGCTAGCAAAATACTCATACTTAATGCTTATCCAATTTTGCAATGAAACAGTAAAAAAGGGAAATCGGAAAAAATCAAAATAGGTTCGGTCCAGTAATCAGTTTGGTGCAGAGGGTGTAGTGTGGCCTATGGCGGTGTGACTGTGAGGAAGAGAGAGAAGAAGCAGGAGCAGTGAAACACGTACCACTATGCGCCCTCGAATTCGCGCCACCTGGCTCATTCTACCTCTACACATCACTCCCTTCCCTTCTCTCCATCATCACCATCATCATCATCCTCGCCTAATTCTCACTACCCCTAAATCGATCATTCAATTTCAATGGAACTGGATACCCTATGGAATACCGCCGCTAACCTCGCCGATTCGCACCAGCAGGTGGTTCCGCTCACCGTCTTCGTCGCCGTCCTCTGCTTCTGCTTGATCCTCGGCCACTTACTCGAAGAGAATCGATGGGTCAACGAATCAATCACCGCTCTCATTATCGTACATACACTCACATTTTCTCTAAATTGCACATCTCTCCATCAATTTCTTATTTTTTCTCATTTTAGGGATTAACCGCGGGGACGATCGTTCTGTTGATTAGCAAAGGGAAGAGTTCACACATACTCAGATTTGATGAAGAGATTTTCTTCATCTATCTCCTTCCGCCCATCATTTTCAATGCAGGGTGAGAATTTTGTGCTCAATTGCATTCAGCAGTAGTAAGTATGTATGTAATTTATGATTATTGTGTGGTGTAGATTCCAGGTTAAGAAGAAACAGTTCTTCCATAACTTCTTCCCCATAATGTTGTTTGGGATTGTGGGAGTTTTCATATCGTCATCCATAGTTACAGCTGGTAATTTTATATTGTACTACTATTCATCTATTTTTTTTACCTCTGCATAGCTTGATTTTTCCATATCTTCGTTTCTGTAGGCAGCTGGTTCATTTTCCCCAAATTCGGTTTTGTTGGTCTGACTCATCGCGACTTTCTTGGTTCGTTCATTAGTTTCATTCGTTATTTGATTTTGTCAAATTCGAATGGTGAGTGCTAATTTATCTAACCTTCTTTCCTCAAAAGGCATTGGAACAATTTTTTCATCCACAGACACCGTATGCACTCTGCAGGTGAGGATAAGCTGGATAACTATAGACTATAGTAGTTATAGAGCTCAAGAAATGACATGAATCTTGATGTAGGTTCTGAATCAAGATGACACTCCATTGCTCTACAGCCTAGTCTTTGGTGAAGGGGTAGTAAACGATGCTACTTCAGTCGTTCTGTTTAATGCAATTCAAAAGCTTGATGTCAACAAAATAGATGGCTGGAAAGCAGCCGGAGTTTTAGTAGATTTCCTGTACCTATTCTCCACAAGCACTGCTTTAGGAGTTGCTGTGAGTTTGAGCTTGAATATTATGTTACATTTATCCATTCTCTAGTTCTCGAATCATGAATTGAAAAGCCAATTTTCTCTCTGTGCGTTCAGTCTGGCCTTGTGACTGCATACATTCTCAAGGGCTTATGCTTTGGACGGTAAACTTCTATTTATCTATGTGTTAGTTTTAACAAGTTTGATAACTCTTCTATCATATAAGGAGGACTTTGGTTTATATTCTCTGTAGACATTCAAGTATTCGAGAGATCGCTCTTATGGTCCTTATGGCATACCTTTCCTACATGTTGGCTGAGGTAATGGAAATAATGGAATCAATGTACCATAGCTACCTCATAGTTTACATGCAAATTGAATACGATATATTTCCGTGCAACATACTTTCTGAAGTATATTCATATAAAAACGTCTCTGTAAACTAACTGGGATGTTCTTGTTTTGACAGCTTTTCGACCTCAGTGGGATTCTGACTGTGTTCTTTTCTGGGATTTTTATGTCTCATTATGCATGGCATAATGTGACTGACAGTTCAAGAATCACGACCAAGTATGTCGATTATTTAGGCTTGCAAATATCGGGTGTTATTCTACTCCAAGTCACACTTTGATTTAGAGAAGAGATCATTATACTTGTTTGTTGTGGTTATGTTATACACCCACGATGATGATACTAAATTTATAAATAGCCACATAATGCAAAAATACAGATGAAAAATGAAGCAAAGTCCTCATTATGAATCAGTATCTTAGACATTTTAACTAATTTTATTTGCAGGCATGTGTTTGCGATGATGTCCTTTATTGCAGAAACATTTATATTCTTATACGTGGGAATGGATGCCCTGGATATCGAGAAATGGAAAATGAGCAAATTAAGGTAGCAACTCTTCTTTCAAAACCATTAACTTTTCCCTTTTCAATACTTTTTAATGGTAAGAACATAGTATAGTAGTTAACTCTATGGTTTAGTGATATGTTTCTTGTGCTTGCCTTATTTCAAGTCTTAAATAGCGTTTACAAACATGAAGCAAGTTTCCTGACCCAATAGTTACCTTTTTAAGGTGGTGAGCGGATAACCCTCCCTCTTATAAGGCGTTATAAGGGGGTGAGTGAGACCAATTTATAACGGTGGTTGTTGATTGTATGATGGTTTTCAAGAAAGTATGTGATGATTTTCATACTTTGCATCTCTCAGAAAATTGTTATCTATGGACTAAAATGTTATACAAATATTCCTTACAGTCTCTGGAATGCAATTGGTATATACTGTAGCGTCATGTTCCTGATATTACTAGGCCGTGCTGCTTTTGTTTTTCCTCTATCGGCAATATCAAATTGTATGGACCGAACTTCAACCCGATCAACTCCAATATCATTCAAGCACCAGGTTAGCACACTTGTTAAGTTTTTACTACAAAATTATCGTGTGTTGCTAGGCAAGGTTGGCCCATGATCACTTATGATGTTGAAGACAAGCTGCGGCACTTCATTAGTTTATTGGTCCATAAAAACACCAGTGTAAATATGTAGAAATGTAACTATAGGGATAGCCGGCAATAAGTAAAGAATCAAATCAGTATAGGCAAAATCTATGGATCGACTATACTGTGTACTCATTTCTTGCATAAACTCCCACGATTCGATTTATATATAGTTCCTCTGCTCAACTAGGTCGTCATTTGGTGGGCCGGGCTGATGAGAGGAGCAGTCTCCATTGCTTTGGCATTCAAGCAGGTAAGGCATATGCTCAGTTACTGATGCCATTGTTGTTTCTGAAAAGAGAAGTAAATGAAAACCTTTCTTCTTGGACACATTGTAGTTCACTCATTACGGCGTGCCACTAGACCCAGTAAATGCCACCATGGTGACAACGACAGCAATAGTAGTCGTCTTTAGCACATTGGTGAGTCGTTTACAAAATATGATCATTTCCTTGTCCCGAATGAATAGAGCTCTGATGATGAGAATCTAATTGCAGGTCTTCGGCTTCTTAACAAAGCCACTAATACACTACTTACTCCCTCAGGGAGGCACCAACACTCTAGACCGTGATCCAACGCTTACCAAAGAGGACATGAGGCTTCCTCTGCTTTCGTTCGAGGAATCAGCTTCGACGAACCTCAGCCGAGCAAAAGATGGTCTGACGAGGCTGATGGAGAGGCCTGTTTATACTATACATTCCTTCTGGCGGAGATTTGATGATGCTTACATGAGGCCAACTTTCGGCGGCCCGACAAGTGACCAGAGCTCACCGTGAGGGAGACTGTGGAAATGCCGCTGCATGAATATGGTCGGAGGTCAGTTACAAGGGATCTGGTTTTCCGATGTGATCAGCCACACTTGTTTTTTTACTATGATCAAGTGTAACATCTCGTTGATTCAGGTCTTTTTTTTTGGTTGAAAAACGGTTTCACTCGGACTAGAAGAATAGAATTGTCGTTTTTGGCCCCTCTGGAGAAATGAGTTAAATTGAATCCATCTAATTAGTTAAATTTATTTATTTGTTGCTAACGAAAATGTAATTGAATAAAATGTCTCAAAACTCTTTAATGTAATATTGATATATTTTATTATATAATTTGGATGCAGCAAAATGTTAGTTAATATCATACTTGTTCTCCGCTGGTTTGTTGGGACTTAATTAATGACAATTCAGACAAAATTCTAATAGAAAAAAAAAAAAAAAAAAAGCCGACACACAAATCTTGGATCACCTTTGTTGGATGACCAAATTATTTTGTAAGTATATGAATTATTTTTGTTTACCAACCAATATCTCAACTATACACAATATCAGTAATCTTATGAGTTATTATTAAATGAGAACCACATCTATAAGTTAAATATACGTATTAGTTTGCAGGGGTAATCAAATGCTAACTAATTCCCAATTCAGAACCCAGAATTTCAATCAAATGCTAACTAATTCCCAATTCAGAATCCAGAATTTCAACATTATATTGTAAATTTCTCAACATATAGATATATCTTTATCAACATAATATGTAAATTTAAATCTCAACACAAAGAATAATTTTATCAACACAAATCTATTGAGAAAGTTTTGTCTTTGTGTTGATAATTTTAATACATAATATTGAGATAGTTCTGGGTTCTGGATTAGAATGTTGGTTTAATTTTACCGCGACCCTTAGTTTGCATATCAAAACATGAGTATATTTTAATAATAACAATTTTATTGTAATTTTACATATCCGATTGGTACAAAACAAATTCTTGAAACTGAACAAAAGAAAGTTGGGTCTAATACTATTATAGTACTAGTAGTATATCTTTGAATTATTTTTATACCAATTGACACTCAAAAATCAACAAAATGGTATAAAAGTCAGGAAAATCGAGATCATCTATTTTACGATATAATATGAGATGGAAATCACATTATAACCCTAATGGAAGATGGTCTTAGGGGATTATGACCTATATATATAAATGTGATGTGATATGGAAGTCTTTTCCAATGAGTTAGCAACTTAGCATATATTTATGACCAAAAATATGAGGGGTACAAAACACAGATTTGTCAAGAAAAATTAGAAGAAGGCCGCATTTCTTGGACATCTAATATTAATATTTCCCTCAATATAAATAAATAAATACATAAATTCCATGAATATTATTAAATCTCCCTGTATAATATCGGATCACCACAAATAAAGTCGCAATCCCCTTTTTGATCGATGACCATCTCCCATCATTTTTCACCACCTAAACAAGTTTCATATATTTGGTGCTCTCTTTTTTTCTCATTTTCCCTTTTCTTCTTCTAGAAGGCGTTCATGATTATGAAGCTGTTGGCAATCTGTTAGTTAAAGACAACATTCCCATTAATTTACCCTTTTTCTGGTATGTTCCATCATTTTCCCATTCTCTTGTCTTTAATTATTATATTTTCTTTCTCATAATGTGGCATACTTTGTTGCAAGGGACGCGTGTTTTCTTTCTTTTCTCTTTATCCACAAAATCTTATGCATTGTTTTAGTAAAATATATACATATATTTTGATATGGGATCGGACAGAAAGAGAGAAACAATGACTTCGGAGGGTAGTTCGTCGTTGAAAGAGGAGTTATCCGATTCCGATGGAAAACCAGTTAGTCGGAATCCGAGTGAAGCCTCCATGTACACTGAGGACGACGAAGAAGTCGGCCATATCCAGATCGGTCCTAAATGTACAATCAAGGAACATCTCGAGAAAGATAAGGTTTTTTTTTTTTTTTTTTTTTTTTTTTTCTAATAAATTTTTTAAAAAATAAATAGTACTACTCCTTACTACTACTATATTAATTTTTCTCGAGAAATAATAAAATTGCTTTTATTTTAGGATGATGAGAGCTTGAGGAAGTGGAAGGAACAACTCCTAGGAGGTGTGGATGTGAACGCCATTGATGGTATCTATTTAAATTTTTTCATGCAAATAATAATATAAATAATGATATGTATATAGGGATGTAAATTGAAAACAAATTAATTCAAATATAAAATTTGTTAGAGGCTCAAGAGCCAGATGTGAAGATAATGAGCCTGATGATATCATCGGAGGGGAGGCCGGACATTGTGCTTCCGATCCCGGAGTCGGGGAACATTAAAGGGTTGTGGTTCACGCTAAAGGAAGGAAGCCATTACCGTCTCCGATTTTCGATCAAGGTCAGCAATGACATTGTTTTAGGCCTCAGGTACACTAACACGGTGTGGAAGTCTGGCATCAAAGGTATTATGCATACTCTCTTTTTTTTGTTATAGGTCTTCTTGATTGGCTAACATATCATTGTATTGTGTTTTTACGTAAATAAGTCGATAGCTCGAAACAAATGCTCGGAACCTTTAGCCCTCAGGCGGAGCCCTACTTGCACGAAATGGACGAAGAGACTACTCCGTCTGGGGTTTTTGCTAGAGGCTCGTATTCAGCAAGAACTAAGGTACTCTTTTTCTAAAATTTATTGTTCAATTGGACCACGAACTTTCATTTCGTTAGGATTTTCCCAACCCGACCCGAATAGCATAATTCAAAATATTAAAGTTGTGTTTTGTTTATTCAAAAGTTGTCATTTGTTATGTAATAATTGTGACTGTATGTATTATTGTGCCAAATAGGATCCAAGTAATCAATTTAGTGACAAATAGGATTAAAATTGACATGTAGACAATCCGGGTTTCGTTGTTGACCCGCCGGGGGAAAATCCTAACGAAATGTAAGTTCGTGGTTTTAAAATAAATCTCATAGTTCATGGAAAAATCGGAATTCGGGGAAAGGTTTTAGTTTAAAAAGCCAAAAACCCATAATATAATTACTAATTAGCTAGGGTGAATACATGCAAGGCAAATTGACCTAATTGATGATTTTCTAATCAAGAAATGCCAAAAATTTATGTTTAGTATAATTATAATTCTTTTAGTAAAAACACTTACTTTTATTCTATTATTATTTTTTGGGTGTGATGGTAATATTTATAAAATGAAATGATGTATTTATTCAGTTCATAGATGATGACAAGAAGTGCTATTTGGAGATCAACTACACATTTGACATTCAGAAAGAGTGGGCAAAGTCTTAAAAATTGCTGCTGCAAGGATTTACTTCCCTCAAATAAGCCCGGCCCCACAGCCACGTCACTAGACTGCCACTTGTGATCGTTAACAATTTTATTTTTTAATTGTTGTTTTAGACTTTTATTTAAATATGTCTGATAAAATTAGTTACAAAATGTTTTAGATAAAAATGTCGAGGAGCTTTTTTTTTTTTTTTTTTTTTTTTTAAAGTGAAACATTTTAGTTGCATCTATAATTGCCTGTGTTAAATTAGTCCATTTTCATGGCTCAACTTTGGTAGAATGTTGAGGTTTAAAATGTTAAATTATGAAGTGATACTTTTTATGTCTTAACATTTTATTATTGGAGAATAAATATGTTACTTGGTAATTTTATAAAAACAGGAATTGCGCTGAAAGTAATAATAATAGGCATAAGTGTTGATTTGTAATTGATTGATCATGAGGGATTTCATTATTACAATTTACAAAAGTAATAATAATAGGCATAAGTGTTGATTTGTAAAGCAGTAGATGAATTGACTACTATTATATACGTAATAATTTTTTTATTAATTTACATAAATATTTCATGTATTTTTAGTATTTTTTTATTCACAACTATTTCAATTGAAAGTTATTTATCCATAGTTGAGCTAAGGCTTGTGCCTAACACTTATATTTGGACTTTGGGTTGTTCTTTGGAATATTTGTTGGACCATATTTTGAGCTATTGGCTCAGCTACAATTTGTCTGATCTAAGATTTTTTTGTACTGGGATTAAGTTGGGATTAAGTTGGTCGGACAACTCAGTTAAGTCAGTAGCACACAAAAGGTTGTTCAAGTATGTCTCACGACCTATTAACAAGCTAAACACATGTTAGGATATATCTCGGATTTTAAATACTATGAGTCGAAATCATCAATTACTCCAACTCCCCTAGTCGTCATGTCTTTCTGAATGAGTAGTTGTGGATGAATTCAACATGCATCTTTGGTAGGGCCTAGTCGTTATGTCTTTCTGAATGAGTAGTTGTGGATGAATTCAGTATGCATGTTTGGTAGGGTAGATAACTCATCTATAATGAAATTCTATGAACAAAAATGACATTATTTTTATTTTAATTAATATAAAGTTTTAATGTATTTTTGGCATTATTTGATAAACTATTTTAATTGGAACTTTAGAAGTTACTTTCTGAAGAAAAAAAAAAAGAAAAATAGGTGAAGAATGAAGACTGAAGTATAGAAATACTCTGTTTCAAAATTTAGTGATTTCCGTTATTTTCATTTGAAGAAGTATATGGACTTAAATGTTAATTAAGCGGAAATGAGGGAGTGGAACTCTAAATTCTGATAATCATTTCGAATCGAGAAAACCCATTTGTGTTGAGAGCTGCGAGAAAAAGCAAGCCCCAGCTCAACCTCAGCTGATTCCAGCTGCAAGCTTGCAGCAGTTTACAATTGCGTCGTCAACGCTATCTGGATGCGTAACATTTTTAGAAATTTGAAGTGGATTTGATTTGGTAGCCAGAAAGAGCATAAGTAGGGGTTGGGAAGTGTTAATCTTCGTTGAAAGAGATGTCAGACCTAGACCGGCAAATCGAGCAGCTCAAGAGATGCGAACCGCTCACGGAAACTGAGGTGAAGGCGCTTTGCCTCAAGGCAATGGAAATCCTCGTCGAAGAGAGCAATGTTCAGCGCGTAGATGCACCAGTCACCGTAAGTATACAACCACCAAGTATAGAATCTTATTTTTCCTGGATTTATTGCAATCATGTCTAGTTTTGAGTTTGTATTAGAGTATGTGAACGGAAAATCATGTTTTTCCTTTTTGCGTTTCGTTTTCCCTACTTAAAGCTGAAATCCTCAAGTCGAATAACATAGTGAAACTGTCTCCGAATGTAACAATTGATATGGGTGAATGGTAATTGCTGGAAAACCGAGCTTATTGTTTCAATCATTGTAACCAGAGACCACCTACATATGTTCTTGTTATGTTTGTGTGATGTGCTTGAAGCATTTAAAGCACAAGGTAGAATAAGTGAACCATTCAATCCTGAAGTTTCTGATGTCCAAAATCATGTGTGCAGTTAAAAGACTTAATATGTCGGCACGTCCCCCTTAATATTTATTCTTTAGTCAATAGGTTTACCTTGGACAACTGCTATGAAGTATACTTCTCTTGACAGTTGCTTAGCTGCTTAATACTAGTATTACACATCAGCTGGATATGTTTCCCTGAATTTGATTCTGCGTAGTGGTCACATGCCTCTTTCCTATATTATATGCTCACATGTCAACTGCCCTGAGCTTTGACTATATTGGGCCAAAATTCTTAAAACAATTCAGTTTAACGTTTTTGTTTCGTAATTGAGTAAGGGGATAACAAGCTCCAGTTCATTACGAAGCTTCTATTGGACAATCTAATGTTTTAAACGAGCCAGGTTTAATTGAGTCTTTGAGGTTGCTAATGAATTAAACTGGGGAATATGAGTCTCAGAAAAGTGTGTTATCATTTATTAAAATGGTTCACTTGTTTAAAGCATCCAACGCAGAGAGTATTTACATTTTCATTAGAAGACAATTAGGCAATTCTGGTTAGGGCTTCAATATTGGGATAACTCTTTAACCCCTTTTACCTCCCAATCAATACAGAAGCTTTCAAATAAGATTACCTCAGGAATTTTATATAGCTTTCTGTATTAAGGCAATAGTCAGAGAAATAAATGCAACATGTATTGCAGGGGCTAATAATTACTAGGAAGTCAGTCTAGTCCTTGCATTGAAGTAACTTACTCCTTGATAGTAATATGTGTGGCCTTTTGTTTGAAATTGCTGACTTTTCCTTATCACAGATTCACAATGGCATGATTTCCCTCTAATTGCTGTGACAGTTGAATTGATTATGCATTTAAGTAATTTTGTAGCCTGTGTACTAAGTCCAATAACTCTGAGAGTGATATGGGTGTGTGAGTGGGTGTGTGCGCGCACGTGTAGAAAAAGAGAAGATTTGAAAAACAAAAATCCAAATTTGTCCTCTTAGGCTCTTACCCAACCGTTTATCTAGTATATACTGTAGTTTTGTGCTAAATCACTGATGCTACTGATATAGATGCTGTATTTCCACATTTGAAGATGTTCTGCCATGCATTTGCTTTCATCTATTTATTTTCTGTTACTAATTGGTTTAATTCTAAATATTTCTCTTTTTGTAAATTGGTTGACATAGATCTGTGGTGACATACATGGGCAATTCTATGACTTGAAAGAACTTTTTAGAGTAGGTGGTGATTGTCCGAAGACAAATTACTTGTTTCTTGGAGATTTTGTTGATAGAGGATTTTACTCAGTCGAGACCTTTTTGCTTCTGCTTGCACTGAAGGTAACTACTTTTTTTTTACTTATATATTGAGTGGTCTCAGACTCTCAGTATATGCGATGAACACTTATCTAGTATTCTATGTTTGGCAATTATGGTATAATGCTTCACGTTTGCTAAAAGATAGTGCATATGGGCAATGAACAGGTAAGATATCCTGATAGGATAACTCTTATAAGAGGGAACCATGAGAGCCGGCAGATAACACAGGTTTAGTTTCTGTTCTGTGTGAAGTTTAAGCTATGATGTCGCATAAATATTTATGACTGCTCTCTTCTTCCAGGTGTACGGTTTCTATGATGAGTGCCTACGGAAATATGGTTCTGTCAATGTTTGGAGATATTGCACTGATATTTTTGATTACTTAAGGTTGAGGGTTTTAGATGTTTCATCAGGTCTTTGTGAAATGAAAGTGAAAAAATTGGTGCACTCTTGAATTGCATATTTACAGGCTGCTAAAATATAACAAAAGAAATAGAAATGAAGGCTGAATGGATTAATAATTCAGTTAGATAGTGATACACGGTCATAAATAGACATGCATAATATAACCTCCACTTATGTATTCATGAGCATATCTTAACATTCCGGTTGTCCTTGGCATAGTTTATAATTGGAAAGGCTGCTGCAATAGTATGATATCTTTTCCTCCATGCCCATCTTTTGCAGCCTTTCAGCGCTCATCGAGAACAAAATATTTAGTGTTCATGGGGGTCTTTCACCTGCCATTTCCACATTAGACCAGGTCTAAGTTTTATTTTGAATCCAAAATTCCACTATTTGTTGTACAACGTTTATAGGCATTGACATCATTGATATTTTAGATACGTGTAATAGACCGCAAGCAAGAAGTTCCTCATGATGGGGCCATGTGTGATCTTTTATGGTCAGATCCAGAAGATATTGTTGATGGTTGGGGTTTGAGCCCTCGTGGAGCAGGTTTCCTATTTGGTGGAAGTGTCGTCAGTTCGTTCAATCACACCAATAATATCGACTACATATGCCGTGCTCATCAGTTGGTAATGGAAGGTTATAAATGGATGTTTAACAGCCAGATAGTTACGGTCTGGTCAGCCCCAAATTACTGTTACAGGTAAACTGCAATTCGTTTCGGCCCTGTCTTCTGATTTTCCTTGAACCATCTATGTATTGTGCCTGCGCTACAGATGTGGAAATGTGGCTGCAATCCTGGAGCTGAATGAAAACCTCGAAAGTGAATTCCGTGTTTTTGAAGCTGCACCACAGGTACAACTTAGATACGATTGATCGTTCGATTGTACATGTGCACCGATAGGTGTTGCATCTACATGAAAGATTTTCTGTTGTAGTAGTATGATATGTTATTGAGTAGCCATGATTATAACCTCTTGATATTTCAGGAATCAAGAGGAGCGCCTGTGAAAAAGCCACCTCCCGATTACTTCTTGTAGGAGTGAAGTGCTAATTTATTGGAGATTGTGGCAACAATATTAGGTGAGTTGTAAATCTGCAGGCAATGGTTGCTCACAACCTTACTTAGTGCTAGATTCTGTTGTATTTTCTAAATTGTTTGCTGTTAGAATAGAGGTGTTGTATTTCAGATGATCATTGTATACAGACGTGGCCATTCTCAGAAGCAGGAAAAAATGGGTAATTTCTCTGACAAACTTAATGGGAAATTGTTTCGAGCATTTTTATGTAGTTTTGAGCATAACTGTAATTGGATACATCATTTTGTACAGCTTTTCTGATTTTCATACGAATGTTGAATCAAAGTATCCAACTGTCACGTGTTACAAAATTCATGGGTTGGTAGTTTAGTACATGCATATATAACAGAATTTCCTATATGATGACCACGATGCTCTAAGCTTCAAAGTAAAACATTGTGAAACAAAATAAAGCATAGTATGTAATTGCAATTATATACAATGCCAATTTGGTAAACCATATTACATATTTACATGGAGTATTATTTTATGCGTACCAAAATAGAGGTCTGATCAATTGTTAACTCTATTTTCAATTGCTAATTACAATTAATTTAAGATTATAAGATTTTTAGAGATCTAATAGCCTATAAATTGTCATGTGTAATTTTATTTTTTATTATTATTTAAATTTAAAAAAATAAAAAATTTATCAAAATTAGGATTTTGAATCAAATTGTCAATATAGTGTACTATACATATCAATATTATTCCTTAAATATGTCAACACAATCAATTTAACATTGATCGTTGTACATGCATTATATTGATATAATATGATAGCTATGTTGTAGTTAGCAATTTAAGGGTGAGATACCAATATAAAGCACCCCTACCAAAATAAATATTTAATATATTTGACGAGTAGGAATACTGTTTTATTTCTATTGTCTTTATGTTTTTATTTATTAATTAAAATAAAATTTGATGATATTTTATATCGGACTCCATATTTTATTTATGCTAAAATATCTTATTATTAAATAGGAGTATGTTTGTAACATTAAAATTTATTTATACATTTCATTTAGTTGTTAGTATATCATTAGTAAATTAATTTGACCAAATATTGAAAATGAAGTCATAATACTTATTTCTCCTCGTATATAATTCAGTGATATGAAGTACTCCAGTATACTCAATCAAAATTGTACTACTATTATAAGTTTGAGAACTTTCGGAAATATAGTAATCACATAAGATTTGTTGTTAACTTCAATTTTTATTAGGTAATGACAAGTAAATCTTGGACGTATATTCTTAACCTCAATTCGGAGTCTTAACAAAACCTGTGTAGATTCTATGAAACATGTTAATCAATAGACAAAATATTCATCGTTTATTCACTTTCATTCTTGGTTCACCCCTCCAAGATTATTCTAACCATATAAGCATATCATTACAATGAAATATTGTTCCTTCTCCCATACCATTTGCTGCCATCGTAATCTCTTTTTCATCCTCGTCTCCGAACTACATCATCGTTATCTTATCTCTCTTTTTGTTTGATAGTGAAGGAACAAAAAATGAATAATTTATGACGTGATACATTTATTTGAAAAGTTCCGGATAAAATTGTATAAAAAACGATATTTTTATTGAATTTTTTGTTAAATTATAAGGAGATTTTCTGTTTGACCACATTCAACTAAATATTAAGTAATTATAGTATAACATTTTCAATGAAACACAATACCCATTAAACCTGCCGAAGGTTTATCGAACCGGCGGTTAAACCGAAACCGTAACCGCCAGTTACGGTTCCGAACCGAAACCGTGAGAATTTATCCAAACAGAAACCGTCGATTTTTGAACCGTGGTTCGGTTCAGATTTAAAAATTTTCGAACCGAAACCGTGTCGGAACCGCCGGTTCCGTACGGTTTCAAATCAGAACAGCGAAAAACCGTGAAACTAAGCCGGAACGACAAAAAAATGACGGTTCGAAACCGTAAAAAACCGTCGGTTCGGAACCGAAACCGGAATCGGCGGTTTTGGAACCGGAACCGCGAAACACCCTCACAGTTCGGTTCCGGTTCAATAATTTCCAAAACCGTAACCGCCGATTCCTGAACCATGGACACCTCTAATACCCATGCTCATTAAATAATATTCATATAAAAAAACGATCAATATTATTAAAAGACAAAATCAATGACATTGGTAATCACAAAATGTTAGTACGTAATTACCGCATAACATCAAATCTATATAGAGGGAGATAAGTAATTAGGAATAAATGCAAAATCCGGAATTCATATTAGAGCGCTATGATTAGCAAGTAATCAGCCAATTAAATTAAATAAAACGCAGGTATATAAGTGTTGACGTTCCCTACTTAAACCCCAAGGCAGGGGAAATGGCTTTTCCCCACAAGAGAAGAAAGCTACTGAAATCGCTGTCGGCGGTAATCGCCGCCGCCCTAGCCGTAGCGCTGCTGATCCTCATCCTCGCGCTCACCGTCTTCAAGGCCAGGCATCCGGTCATCACCGTCAACTCAATCGCCGTCTCCGGCCTCAATTTCTCCTTCGACGTCGCGAGGCTCGGCGTGCGCCTCAACCTCAGCCTCGGCACCAACGTCACCGTGCGGAACCCCAACCGCGTCGGATTCCGGTACGGCGACAGCCGCGCGGTCCTCCGGTTCCGCGGCGGCGACGTCGGCGAGGTTCCGATCCCCGGCGGCGAGATCGGGGCGCGCGACACGAGGAATCTGGACCTGACGCTGGCGCTGATGACGGATCGGCTGATCTTCGACTCCGATTTCTACGCGGAGGCGTTCTCCGGCACGCTGCGGTTCGAGACGGCGATCAGGATGGCGGGGAAAGTGCGGGTGGTTTTGGATTTCCGCGTGGTGTCGTACACGAGCTGCGATCTGGATATTCGCCTCGCCACACGTATGGTTTCCAACCAGACCTGTCGTTATAAGATTAAAATTTAATTTTACTACTTTTGCTTTTTTGCATTATTAAGAAGATAGATTTAACATTTGTGCTAAACTTATGTTAATGGAGGTTTTAGAGTTGGGGGAGTGTGCTAATTTTATTTCATTTTTCAAGGAGATATGAATTTTGAGTGGGGAAACACAAATATCTATATGGAAAAAGTTTATTGAATAGGAAATTTTGAAATCTCTCTATAAAGTAGCAAAGTCGACTGTTTGGTTGTCTTTCACTTATTTCGAGGTCGAGAATCTGGATTGGGTTGGGCCCAAACCAAAGCACTTTATTTATTTATTTATTTTAATAATAATAATAATAATAATAATCATTTTAGCAATAATCAATAATCAATATAGAATTATATTTCATGTTTTAATTAATGCGCCTAGAACTATTTTTGGATATAGATAAATAAATTGATAACAACAATAAATTTTGAAATTATGGAAATCAATAAATTCCTAATTTAACCGATTCAAATTCTATGTCCTTTTTCACATCTCATATTTTTCCAATTATATTATTATTATTGTTATTAGCCTGAATTACTATTTGTAATTAAAAACGAAGCTTAAACTACTACTACTAATTAACCACGATTAAAATTTTAAATATCTATGCTTTTATTGGAATAATTAAAATCATACTAGTAATTATAAAATTAACCACATAAAACGGCAATCGAAAAATGGGACACAAACAAAATAAGAAAGTTATACATATAAAATCTGTGCGTGTAAAACTTGGAGACATTAATAGAAAATATAAAATTACTACTAATTTAACTTTATTACATTCGAGACAATTATGTCTCAATAATCAGTATAATTACCCTAGTTATAAATAAATTAGACCAGTACCATTATGAATGACCTGCAATTTCTCAATATAAATTTCTTTAAAAAATTATAAAATCCAAGATGGTCTCCCTCTCACTTCAAGATGAAAGATCTATGGTCACCAAATGTTGAAAAGAGACCACTTGGTCTTCGTGCAACAAAAAACTATTATCACTGGGTACAATTTTAGTGGTGCTTAAATATTTTTACTAATATTCATTAATCATTAATATAATCTACCAAACATAAAAATTTTATATAAAAATTCATAATTTTTTCATTTTTTATAAATAAAGATCCAATTTCCTATATTTCTAACAAAAATCACTGCTACTTTTCTCCGCATATAACCTATCTTTCTTTTTTCATAATCTCTTATTACAAGATATTCTCCACATATGTTTTTAGTTTATTTTCTTGCATGATCTCTTACTTCCTAGTACTCGCTATAAAAATAAATACTAAGTACTTACTATTTAATACACATAATTATTTTAGTATTAAAAAATAAGTATAAAAATCTGTACATATATAAAAGGTGAGTTTTAGGCCGTTTTTGAATATTTATGAATTTTGAGTATAAATTTAAATATTTGTAAATATAGGGTGTGAAATAAAACATGAAATAACCGCTGAAATATAAATGACTCCAATATTGAAAATGTTACATTCATATGAATTGAAACGGTTAAATTCAAATGAACAAACTAATCAATTACAATATTATTATGTTGATAGAATATACAAAATTATAAAGTTGATTACACTATTAGTTTCCCTCGTGTGGGAAGACTATTTCCAAATACATAGAGATATGAGGTGGAAAAACACTTATAAAAACTTCCCTAAATGTGCATGATTAATTTAGTCTATATATGCCACAACAAATAGACTAACAAATGGGGTGAAAAAATAACTGATAAAAACTTTCCAAATGTGTAGGATTTACTTAAGTACCGTATCTCACAAAGTATAATGTTTTACAGATTCAGGGGCCGACTTATGTATGCATGGATCATTGTGAATTTTAGCAATTGCTTATTCTTTTTAATTGTTCATAAACTATTTAGATGTCTATAATTAAAAATTGTTTTAAAAAAAAAAAATCGGTAGATAATGCTCGAATGCTCGCATTCCAGGGAATGTCGGCATTGACACCATCTCAATAGTTGAGCGTGCAACATGTACCGCGTACGTCAGGCGAGCGGTCGCCAATTTTCCCTTTCGTATGAGCTGTCTCATACCGTCAGCCCATACAACGCCGCTCGCAACCGTGGTCACATGTATATATTTTTTTGTAAGTATAAAGGTAAATCCATCTAAACCAAGGCCGAATCCTAGCTTGGGGGACATGACAGGACTCTACTTGTTGGAGAGGTGGCGGAGACCGCTCGTCAAATTAACCGGTATAGATTGCCGATGAACGGATTCATTATAATTTTATCAATGAAATATCAATTTTAAGGTGAGGAGATTGAAATTATTGTGCTTGCAAACATTATGTTCTTTTAGGAATTATAATTTGGAAGATCTTGATGGAAGAAATGAAAATAAAATGGGATGAAAAAAAAGGTAGCAAGTAAATCAAAAGAATAAAACAAAATTGGTGAAATAGAATTTGTCGAGCTCGACAACGGTGTAATTGTTTACACCTGGGCTTGTTTAGAATTTAATACTAGTCCAGCAAACACAATAAAAGTTAAGGCTCAATAAAATAATAATATGCTAAAAGCCCAATTATAATCATCTTCTTTCCCAAATTTTTATGCGCCGCAGCGTCTAACCGTAAACAGCTTTGATGTGTTCTAATGTAAGAGGAAATGAAGAGGATCCATTTTCTTTAATCCTTAACATAATATCAATGAAGTCACCATCCACAGATTTAGGCCTATTAGGATTCATATGCTCTTGAATTAGTTCCTCACAGAAAGAAACCATGTTATGAAAATTATGATCGAGCTTTGCAGCCATTCCAGAGAGGCTGTCAATCCATCGAAGCCAAGGCAAGTTATCTTCCATAAAAAAACCTCCAATTAGGGGCTGAGTTTCGCGAAGAAGATCCATGAAACGATCCTTTCCACAAATCTTCCCAAACACAACTCTGGAGATGATATTGCTTAAAAGAGACATAGTCGTCTCTAGCAATCTTCTCCATCATCTTGCTCACTTCGTCTCTGAAAATGGGCAGAAATGTTTGACCTTGCTTGGTGCTGAAGAGATGGAGGGTGGAGATCTTCCTCAACTTCCTCCACGTGTCGTTGTAGGGTGAAAACGCGACGTCTATGCGGTCATACGACAGGGTGACAAGAGCAGGTCGGCTTGAGAAAACGGCGTCGTGTGATTTCAACGAGGCGCCGCATTCCGAGCTTGAGAGACATGGCGGGGCCGTATTGCGTGGAGAGGCGTTGGAGGTACGTGTGCGGAAACCGGCCTTCGACTTGGTGCAGGTTGCCGATGACCTGCAGCCCCGGTGGTTTGAGTTTGTTGCCATTTTTAGGTTTCTGTATTTGGAAATAGAGAATGCAGATTATGAAAGAGAAAAAAAGAGTAAAATAAGTGACGTTATTATATATATCTAGGTTTTGAGGTAGTGTATATGAGTATAAAAAGATGAATACCAAAATGGTACTCTACATCACAACAAGTCTCTTCATTTTATGAGGGATGCAACATGTTAACTCATATAACATTCACTATATTAAAATATACTAATAGGATAGAGACTTTTGGGAGATCGTAGATAAGGACAATAATAGAAGGTACGAAATTCAAGATGGGAAATTTTTTCCTTCGAAAATATTGTACAATTGATATAATTATACTGATACACAATTAGCTATATATTTGTGCTTGGAAGTAGAAGATGATAATTATTAGGAGAAGTAAAAACAAGAGAAGAAACATCATATTTTGAGTAGTTTGAGAATTGAGATAGTAATGTTTTGAAAAAAAACGCACAATCGGAAAAAAAAACTATATAGTGCGATACAACTACTTGATAAATTGCCGACTGAACATGCACATCCGATATATTAGCTATATATGCAATACTAAGTACTATCATATACTAATATAACTACTTGATGAGATCGCCGACTACACATACATATCCGTTATATTAACTATATATGCGACTACATTAGTACGTTTTATATAAGGCTAGTACTTACTAAATCTATCACCAATATATCATAATCCAAGAATTCACGATAGAATTGAGTTGAAAAGAATGCACTATCGCCAAAAAAACTAGCTAATAAGTTGATTCTACATCATGCATTTAGTGATATGAGAAATGTTATGCTAGGCGACTAATTTGAGCGCTGGATGAGCGCCATTCCACGACAGACAACTGTTTACTTCTTTTGCATTTATTATCAATATTAAATTAGCTCACCTCTCTGGTTAGTCAACACCGCTCCACTTCCTTCTGTTTTTTCCAATTGAGAAAGAAACTCATCAAATAATCTCTCTCCACCATTCTTTTATAAAATTGAACTCTGCGTAATGTTATCCTTCCATTGTTTTGACTACATTTTCAAGAATTTTTGCATAGAAGTCAAGTAGAGATAGGCGTCTAGCAAAGCTCACCAATTTAGGGGAAGTTCAGGCTACTATTTCAATTGAAATTTTATCTCAAAAGAGGAAAAAAAATGGCAAATAGAAAAAGTTTCGTTGAATTTAACTTCCTCTAAATGAGCTGCATAAATTGGTCTTCATTCTCGAGGAATTCCAACCTTTCTTAACAATTCTTAAAACACAATTCATCATTTTCTCTAAAAGGACAACGGTGCTTCCACAATTCCAACTCTCCCAAATTTGGAATTCCACCGCCGACCACTAGACTCATCCCCAAATATTCGAATCTTCAAATTTTGAATCTATGAACGTAGAAACTATGATGTTAACGGTTTTTTATGAGAAAGAATAGAGTAGAAAAGCTTAAAATTTGGGGAGATGGAAGAAGGGTACTAAAGGGTTAAAGAAGAAAAGCTTTAAATTTGCAGAGCATCCATAATGATGAAGAAAATTAAAACATTATTAGAGAGTGAAAAATGGGTGGTCGAATAATTGCGATCTTTCAATGAAATTATTAAATTGGGGTAGCAAATATCGAGAAGCTGGGGAAGGATAGATACATTATTGAAGGAAAGGAATACAGGTGCTGGGAATTCATATTTCACGGTGAAAAAAAACGATGTTGCAATTGCCAAGTTATATATAATGGACAAAAAATAAAGAAAAGAACGAGATCTAGAGCTTTTGTAAAAAGAAATGATGGAGAGCGGTGTTCACGGAGGGAGAGAGGTTGATGAGAGAGAAATTCATAGATAAAAAAGGAATCTTCAAACGTGGAATGGAAGCGCTCACCTGTCGCTTAAATTCAATCGCCTAGCATATCATTTCTCTAGTGATATAACTACTTGATAAGATCGTCGACTGCACATACACATCCAATATATTAGTTATATATGCAATATATGAATTATGCAGATAATCAATATTTATCTAAATAGGGAGTAGTAGTATGTTTTTATATAAAGCTAGTACTTATTGAATCGGTCAGCAATGATATCATAATCCTAGAATTGCAATAGTAATATGTTGAAAAAAACGTACAATTGCCAAAAACTAGTACATAGCAATCAAATTGATTCTTCATCATGCATATAATGATACAATTACTTGATAAGATCGCCGCCTGCACATACACATCCAATATATTAGCTATATTTACAAATTTGCAATATACACGTAGAATACAGATTTAATTATCATCAAACTATTATTTGTAATACTATAAGCCTTGAATTGATTGCATACATGGGATGGGATAGACGAATCAAAATTTATTAAAACAGTACATTTTATATAAGTCTACTACTTAATCATAATCCAAATATCCAAGAATTCAAAATAGAATGTTAGATATGTTGTTTAGCCTACGGCCAAAATCAGGGGCAGACACAGTAAAGACTAAAGAAGAGGGTAGGGCAAGCCTTTACCCAAATTTTATTTTATTTTTATTTTTTTCTGTTTTTCTATTTTCTTTAAAAATTGCAAAATTTGTCTTAAGCCCTTACTATATAAGTGTCTTTGAAGCATAAATTACTAAAATTGAATAATTAGAGGGGCTGAATTTAATCTGAAATTTATTTTTGCAGAACAAAATGAAGGACAATGGCCGTCGTTTGTCGCAGGGAAGTAGAATAAAACCCCTTATAAAGAGTGGCTGTAGTTTTGTTTTTACTAAGCGTGCCAAGCCCTTTATTACTAATAGACGTGCTATCAAACGGCTTGATTAAATTATGGGTGATGCATTTACAAAGAGCCATGTCAGCATAATCTAATTTCATAATTAAATTTTCAATAAACAAATATATAAATCAATTCTAACTTTAATAGAATATATTTGCATTGCAACTTTCTTCACAAAATTCGTGTTCTTGGTAGTATTAATGCGTGAGATAAGTTTTTCTCTAGTTTTTTTTCTCTAATTTTCAATTCAATGATGTAAATTTATTTTTAATGGTTGAGTTTTGCTTGTTTAATTTGAATTTAAGTTGTTTGGATTTAAGATTAAAGATTTTTTATGCTAGTTCATTCCAAAAAATTATTATCCATTTCTATTTATAGTAGTAACCTTTTTTATCTCTAAAGTTGGTCTCAATCTTCTTCAATAACAAAATTGTAATTACTCTTTCTTTTTATCTCTTTTTGTATTAAAATCTGTACAATATCAATAATATCTATTTTAATGAATATTAATAGAAAGTGAGTCACGCCTTATTAGAAAAAAATAAAATTTCTGAAACAGTATATTTTTTTTTTGGAAATGGACAAAAAAGAAAAAAAAAATCTATTTTGACAAGACAGACGAAGTCCCTAATTGAGCCCTTACTGGAAAAAATTTTCTGAGTCCACCCCTGGTTATAGCATATATTAGTATATTCATCAAAAAAGCTATAATTTCCGGTATTATAGCTAGTTATTGAGCTATTGGATATTAATCTAAAACCATCAAGCTCATTACATAAGTTTTATTGACAATGCTATCACTATTGTGATACAGAAAATCACAACAGTAGCGTGAACTACGAAAACCGTAAAATCAACAAAATTAAGGTTACAAAATCTAATTAAAGAGTGAAAGTTTACACTGTACTATGACGGCCCTTAGCTATTATAAAAAATAAAAAGTGGGGTTTGGAGCCATCATTATTTAAAAGCTCTATGGTAATTGTCATTATCATACGTAGGGAAATTTGTGTAATCTATTTGCATTTATTTTTATCCTAGGTAGGACCCAACCACTTGTATTTAATGTGATGGAAACAAATTTGTTGACCAAAGTATTTTTCAAGATAATTTCGTGATAATATATTTATTTTGTAATTTATAATGGCACGCTATAATATCGACTATGCGATGATTTCTAGCATATGAGAGGTGCCTGAATTAACAAGTGGATTTTGGAGGCGAAATCATCAGTTTAGGACATTGATAACTAAAATTATAAACTTAATTTGGTTAAATCTGGGTATTTCCCGCAAACTTTAAAATTGGTCTAAGATATTACAAACTTTACGTTTTATTTGTTATTTCTGAACCTAACCAAAATAAGATATCTTCGGTCAAAAACTTATTCTACATGGGCAACTGTGAAATGTTTATGATAATATTATACCACTTTTAAATTTGTGGCAAGAAGGAAAAAAAGTCACGTTAATTTAGTGTTGCCAAGTAAGATAAAAAATGTACGTAAGTTAGTCGGATATAGTGATCGACCTGCCGTGGGAAATAACTAACAAAATGTAAAGTCTGTGATATTTTAGTCCAATTTTAAAGTTCGCGGGAAATATAAAAATATGTCCAAGTTTATAGTTTTAGGGAACAACTAGTTTTTACCCCGTGCCAGGTCAACTATTTGTTATCAAAATACGTTCGGAGAAGAAGACCGTAGTATATTCATTTTCTCAAATTCGATTCGCCCCGTGACCTTCGCTCCTTGCGCCGCGTGCCGTGGACTTGGATCTTGGCAATTGGTCTTTGGGGCGGGTCGTTGACCCCTGCCTAATCTTTTTGGACCACCTTAGTCGTAACAAGGTCCAGGGCGTCCATGTCGTGATTGGACCCAACGCGAAGCATGTGTCAAAAGGTCCACGGTCCGCGACGCATAGCGCATTGATGCACTATTTATTAGCAAACACAATTTATTATTTTTGTATATTTATATTGTCACTGGCGCTATAATTATATTAAGTGGTGTCACAAAAAATTAATATTTTATCACTTATGATGAATTAATAAGTGGTGCATAATATGTATATTTAACGATGGGATAATTAAACCTATTAAAATAGAGTTTATCAAAAATTAACTGTTCAAACAAAATAAAATAGCCTGCTACCAAATTTTTGTTTACTAATTATATTATCGTTGAAATCAGGATTTGACACTTAATTAGTCTGGGATACAACTGATTTTATATTAAAATTTAATTATCTTATCTCTAGGTGATCATGCTGAGTAAGATATATATTATACTATTAAGAACTATATTTTTACAAAAAGAAAATTTGCAGTATTTAAAATTATAAAGTAGTATAAAAAATAGTAGATCGAGTATATATGTTTTATGTTCCAACAAACCACGTTTAAAAGTGCAATAAATAAAGATAAACGTTATAAACGTTCAAAAGAGTTATCATTATTCATTAATATAATAGTGTTAATTCAACCTATTAATGTAATGTTTTTTGTGTAGTTTATCATTTGAATTTTTTTATGGTCATAATTTTGATCTTTTCAATATTATGAGTTATCAATTTATTATTTAGTTAAAATTGTGATTTACACTATTTTTAGTATAGAAATAGGAAGGATTGTTTTTCAAAAGTGTCAACAATTGATATAGTCTCTTCATCGTTGTCCAAATAATTGTGTTTGTCTTCACTCCATTTCAAATATGTTTAATTTTATGTGTTTATGTATAAAATGAATTGAGGAGCATATATTTATTGAATTGTTATTATATAGTAGTACAATATATATTTTTAAATATTATTTATTTATATTATTTCTTATTTTAAATAATCAATTAAGAATTTAAAACTGTGTATGACAGAAAAAATATTCCGTCGTGCATCGCACGCGGGTTAAAACTAGTACAGTATATAATAATGACGTGGTTGGGGCATGAGTTGTCATCGCTAAACTATAAAAAAGGTGTGCGTGGATTGGTAAAACATTGAAGACGTTACAAGAGTAGAGTGATTGGTTAGATGATCAACAAAGTACGATAATTTTCATACAGTACGGCTGCCAACATAGTATGAATTAATTAAATTTTAGCGACTTTATAAGGATTTAAATAAATTATGAATCAAAATTTTACTCAAATTAATCATGAATGTAGGATGAATAATTCCAATATAGATTAAGGGGGTTTACGCTTGTAACACTATAATCCAAAACTAAGACTAACTTTATACCTTTGGATTTTGAAATGAGTAGATGAGTCATGAGATTAAAGCTCACAAATTTCAATAAATAATAGACATTTATTTTGTAGTATTAAATAATCATAACTTTCTGTATACTAATCTACAAGTTTCCCTCGTGTGGGAAGACTATTTCCAAATACATAGAGATATGAGGTGGGAAAATACTTATAAAAACTTCCCTAAATGTGCATGATTAATTTAGTCTATGTATGCCACAACGAATAGACTAACAAATGGGGTGAGAAAATAACTGATAAAAACTTTCCAAATGTGTAGGATTTACTTAAGTACCGTATCTCACAAAGTATAATGTTTTACAGATTCAGGGGCCGACTTATGTATGGATCATTGTGAATTTTAGCAATTGCTTATTCTTTTTAATTGTTCATAAACTATTTAGATGTCTATAATTAAAAATTATTTTTTTTTTAAAAAAAATCAGTAGATAATGCTCGAATGCTCGCATTCCAGGGAATGTCGGCATTGATACCATCTCAATAGTTGAGCGTGCAACATGTACCGCGTATGTCAGGCGAGCGGTCGCCAGTTTTCCCTTTCATATGAGCTGTCTCATACCGTCAGCCCATACAACGCCGCTCGCAACCGTGAAGTATAAAGGTAAATCCATCTAAACCAAGGCCGAATCCTAGCTTGGGGGACATGACAGGACTCTACTTGTTGGAGAGGTGGCGGAGACCGCTCGTCTAACTAACCGGTGTAGATTGCCGATGAACGGATTCATTATAATTTTATCCATGAAATATTAATTTTAAGGTGAGGAGATTGAAATTATTGTGCTTGCAAACATTATATTCTTTTAGGAATTATAATTTGGAAGATCTTGATGGAAGAAATGAAAATAAAATGGGATGAAAAAAAAGGTAGCAAGTAAATCAAAAGAATAAAACAAAATTGGTGAAATAGAATTTGTCGGCTCGACAACAGTGTAATTGTTTACACCTGGGCTTGTTTAGAATTTAATACTAGTCCAGCAAACACAATAAAAGTTAAGGCCCAATAAAACTAATAATATACTAGAATCCCAATTATAATCATCTCGATGCATTTCTTTGATTATAAGTGAAACACTTGTTCGAATATTAAAAAATAATTAAATTTATTTTTCCATAAGTACAATCAATTTAATTGCGAATGTATTGACATTGTACGTTCAACGTACACATATTTTTTTTAGTTTGTAAAAAGTTAGGGTGCTTTTGATTGCCTTGATAGTGCAAACCTTGATATGGTTATTTAAATTGGTTTTACATGATAGTGCTATGAGATATATATCTCACGTGGATGTTTGGTTGGCCTGACAGTGCACCTTGGATAACTTATGTGGTTTTTGATTTGGCCTACAAAATAGCAACGTGATTTGACTAATATGCCCTCATTAAATTTTGTAATGACCAGTTTGTCCTTGGAAAATCCTATGTCATACACTCCAAAATCAAAATGGCGCCCAATTAAAAATCGCGTCTCTCTCAAATTTTAGCCAAGATCGATCCTTGGTCGGAAGAGATTAACGAGAATTAAAGAGCGGTCGCCGAGCAAGCAATCAATAAGTGATGTCATATAACTTACAAGTAGAGCTGGCAGCGCATAAGTATTTGTTAGGGAGATATAAAACAGAGAAATAAAAACTGGATATCTGAAAGTCGTGTTTATAACTTTCAGATCAAATCAATTTTGGGGTTCAACCAAAATGTTTGATCGGATAAAATTCAGAGTATTAGAAGATCATATGTTTTTATTTTTTGATTATATTGAACCAGAAAATGATCAGTAGAAGAAGAAGATGAAACAGTGCAATGAAACATTGCAACTGTTGGGAGATGAAACCGAAAATAACCGAATTTCAAAGGTTTCCAAAATTGCAATTTAGTCCTTCGACCCCAGCCAGGGGCTCTGCCCCTTGGACCCCGCTATCCGGGGGCGCTGCCCCCGGACCCCCGTTCATCTATCTAGGAGCTTCGCTCAAATAAGCGTGCACTTCGCACCTCCATACTTAAATGATGTATCATTATAACAATAACCGATCATTCAAGTTAATCTCGGGTGAACAAGTCTCCAAGAGGGCTCCACTCCCGACTCCTGGCCTCTCTCTGCCGGCTTTTTCTAAGTCGATGACGGATTCCGACGCGACTTCCGACGTTGCGCCCTTCCCCTTCCGCCTCCCCTTCGCCTTCTTCACTCCCTCCGGGCGCTCGTGCGGACCATCCCCACTCAAGTCGATGTGGGCCGCGCTCCCCTCGCTCTCCGAACCGCTAAGTCGCGAGCGCACCGATTTCCCGTGCAGCGCGCTCGTGCATTCCCGTCCGGAATTTGGGGAGATCCTTCAGCTTATCGTAGATGTTCCAATACTTGAAGCCCTTCGTCGACAAGTACTGGCTACTATACATCCGGATGGCCTCATCTCGGACCATGTGCTCGTTCTGGCCACTCGTCATGTGAGTCATCAAGTTAGAATAAATACCGTTGAAGTGCCCGCAGTCCCTCATGAGGCGCTCCCAATGCCGACGGATCGCCTCGCTGCCATGGTCCTTCATTGAGGCAGTCTTGTGGCTCCCGTACTTCGCGGCAATCCGCTCCCCAGAACATGATCTCAGTCTGGTAGTTGCTGCGCTCCGCGTCCTGTGACGTGTCCGCCCAGCAGGCCGGCTATCAGCTCGGACTCTTGCAGAGTGTAAGTAGTCCTTACCCGCTTCGGCCTCTCATCGGAACCCGTATCAGTCGCAGCCGACGACGCCGGCGCCTTCCCCCTCCCGCTCCTAGAAGGCGGCTCGGTGGGCGTTTCTTCCACCTCGAAGTCCTCCGCGCTCAGTGTCGCGGCCTGAGATTCTTGGTCGCCTGGGGTTGATCCGGGGGTGTCGAACTGGGGCCGATACACATCGTCGGCTGGAAAGGGCATTCTGCCGGCAGAGTTGAAGTACGGAGAAAGTCTCCGCGCCGGAGGAGTCTGCAAAGGAGACGGACCCCCGTATGGAAGTTGGCCGGGAGGAGAACCCATCGCCAACAACGACTGCATCCACTGCTCGTTTGCTTCATCCGTGTTGGGAATTTGTGAACTCGACTCTTTCCCCTTACCCTTATCCTTACCCGATCGGGAACTTTTCTTCCAAAAGCTCATAATTTTGATGAAAATTGAAGATTGGGAGAAGAGATTGAAAATGGAGAGAATGAAGATTGTGGGTGATGAATGGAGGAAGTGGAGGAAATATTTATAGGGGTGGAATGTAAAATAGCCGTTGGGTTCAAAAAAAAAAAAAAAAATTTTAATTATCGCCGATTATCGCCGAGCGTCGCCACAGTGGCCGGCGATCGCTCGGCGATAATCCGGCGTTAGAACGCCACTCGGCGAAGCAACGGCAACATCGGATCATAATTATCCGCGTTTCGGGTGAACAAGTCTCCAAGAGGGCTCCACTCCCGACTCCTGGCGTCTCTCTGCATTACTATCACCTAATAGTAATGTTTTTATCTGCAGGAGACATATTTGCATCACAGTTAATGCATTAAAATTAGAATGACTATCTCTAGGATTTTCAGCATAGAAACATAATTCAGGCAAAATAGCATCATAAAGTATTGCCTTAACAATACTCTGCAATCCACAAATCACATCTAATGCCACCAAAATGGCGCATTGATCCACCACTTCAACCACATACCCCAATTTGGGCGTGTCCATCATCGACAGCGCTGCTCTTGAAACACAGAATCTCGAACCATTGCTAGCATTTCTCCCACCGCCATACTCTTCGCAGAGCAGCCGGAAGCAATCCTCGATCAAATTCCGTTGGTACTTGCACTTGGCAAGAGCAGAAGCTAATGTCCTATCCAACGGCAACGAGTTCTCCAGGAAGAGAATCTCCAAATACAACTTCACCGTAGAGGAAACTGCGTTTTCGTCGCGTTTGGATTCATAAAGGTGTTACCGGAAATTAGCAAATTGAACAGTTAAAAAAGATTGTGAATTAATTACATTCGTCGGCGGCAGTCACATACAATATTCGTCGCCAGTGGAGGTCGGAGCGGAAGGCCGACCGCAGTGTCGCCCAAAATATGGTTGAATTAGATGGTGTGAGGAAGAAGAGAGTGGTGTTTTAGACAATGCTGAGTTTATCACACAATCTCGATCGGTGCCATAGTGTGTTATCGACCTGGGTAGGGTTGTATGGGTTTTGCAGGTAGGTATCTTATTCCGTACCGGGTCGTGCATACTTTACCGGGTTCTTGAGGTGGCATTTCATACCAAACAAAGTGGAGGAAGAACTTAGAGCATCTCCAATGGTCGGCTAGCGACCGGCTAGCCGAACCATTGGAGTCGGCTAGCGCTAAATAGGCCAAAATATCGGCGTCCGCTGGCCGATCGACCAACGCTAGCCGATGCGCTGGCCGCCATTGTGGCGTGCCGATCGGCCAGCGCCGATTTTCAATTTTTTTTTTTAAATCTATATAAACGCGATTTTCTCTCTCTCTAAATTTCTGTACAAGAGCAACATCTAACGATGAACAACAACAACTAGGCCCAATACAAAACAAACGAACCCTAATGTATATTTTGGTTTTTATATATAGAACAATATAATAATTATAATGTAATTATAATCCACCGTTATGGACAAAATTGAATAAACGATGAGACAAAATCGAGTAAGCTAACAATAATGTAGATTGCATATTTCAAGCTAATTACAACTAGACCTGCCCAAGGTTTATTGAACCGGCGGTTAAAACCAAAATCGTAACCGCTGGTTACGGTTTCAAACCGAAACCGTGAGAATTTATCTGAACCGAAACCGTCGATTTTTGAACCGTGGTTCGGTTCAGGTTCAAAAATTTTCAAACCAAAATCGTGCCGGAACCGGACGGTTTCAAACCAACACCGCGAAAAATCATCGGAAAACCGTGAAATCAAGCTGGAACCGCAAAAAACTGGCGTTCGGAACCTGAGAAACCGTAAAAAACCACTAGAAACCCATCGGTTCAGAACCGAAACCGAAACCGGCGTTTTTGGAACCGAAACCGTAACCGCGAAACACACTCGCGGTTCGATTCCGGTTCAACAATTTCTAAAATCGGAACCGGCGATTACGAACCATAACCGCCGGTTCCTGAACCGTGTGCACCTCTAATTACAACACATCATATGGTTATGTCCACGTAATTAAGTGAAGTAGGAGTATAATTTCAGTTGCTATGTCAATATTCGTTGAATTTTTTTTGGTAACATTTTTTTCCTCAAATGATACATAAACTCCAAATAACGAGACAAAATCAAATACGTAGTATTAATTTTATTAATAAATAATAGTAAGAAAATAAATGTAGAAAAAGTAAGTCACCCGTTGGTGATACTAGTCGGTGAATGCGACTGTAGCATCAGCCAATTGGAAATCAGCAAATATAAAAGGCGAAAATAAGAAAAAAGGGAAAATTAAAACGTAAAAACACCCAAACCCTGTCTCTCTCTCTCTCCTCTCTCTGGTTCAAGTTTTTTTGCTGGCCACGACCCCCAAACCCCTATTCACTTACATGCGATTTGATTTTTGATTTACTCACCGCTCAAAGCTCCACTCTCTACCTCTCTATTACCCGCCAAAAGGTTTATTTTTAAGTTTTTTTTTTTACGATTACGATTCCTAATTTCATCTTCCCCCTCTCTCCCATCCCCCTAGGGTTTGTTTTCCCCTCTCTCAGTGTCAATTATCATGGCTCGCTCTTTTGATTGCAGGTTTGACCGGATTCTCGCCCCGATTCCACGCGACTGCTCTTTCTCGGATGGAATCAGCGGTCGGCACCACTCCCGAGGCGAGATCGGAGCCTGTCGCTGAAAAGAGGGCAGCGGAGGAGGACCTGGATGTCTCTAAAGAAGCCTCGCCGCCGCCTCCGAAGAGGAGTAGAGGATTGGGCGACCGGCATTTGGTTGGGGATGTTCGGAAGGTAGCTGAGATGGTCCTGGTGTTAGCTGCCATGGGGAAAATGCGGGGAGGAAAGGGCCCCACTGATGTTGAGAAGGAATTGATGGCGGAGGCCCGGAACAAGTTGGCCCTGGTTTGCGAGGGTTTTGCCCCCAAGGACGTTTTCCCGAGCGAGGGTTTTGGGGGTGTTATTGAGGATTTGGGGCTTAATAGATTGAAAGAGCAGAACCAAGGGTTTCGGCCTCCTAAAATGTCCATAGCGGAGAAGCTATTGGCATCTAAGAAAAAGGTTTGTTCTTTGATTTTTGTGATTTTGACTACTTTGTTTGGTGCTGTTTGTGGTAATCTAGGGATCATGCCTCTAATAACAGTGAAAATTGTCTTCATGATGATTTTGGATGGATTATAGATTTGGAATTCCACTGTTAGAGGATATTCAATTCATAAACTGTTCTACACATGCAATCATTCTCATGCTTCTAGTGTTTCTGTGTTTGGTGGAAGCCTCCCAGTGTCTCGTTTAATGTGCTATGAATGTTACCCCCGTTCTTGTACCTTTTAAGTAGAAAGTTTTGCTTGAAATATTTGTGTTTCTCAAGTGTAATGTACAGTAATTTGAATCATTTAATTCTTCGTGCTTTTGTACCCATTTATGCGTATAATTTTGCGGCCCCTCAGCTGTGCAGTAAATAAATCTACTTATATACTCGCTAAGATGTGATTAAGTATGTGGATTAGACGTGGAAGTCATCAAGTTTCAAGAAAAAAGAAAATTATATGAAACTTGTTAGTGGTATAATCTTACTAATATCAAACGCCATGGCCCAAGGAGTAGGATAGATTATTATGCACATTATGCTTAGGATAGTAACTTTAAGATAGAGATTAGTCATTATGGGTATCTGTTAAACCCGGTGCAACATAATTCCATGTTTGACTTGATTACACTGATACATTGTACACCTACACTTGCACAAATAGGCTTACAGTTGTTGTGTTTTCATCATAAAGTTGAACCCTATGTGTGCATTTGTGTGTCTTTTTCAGCATTAATCTTAAAACTTTCTTAGTTCATAATTCATATTCATGGGAATTTAATGGATGGTTACTATCAATTATTCGTTGCAGCAAACTGAAGCTCAGGTTACCTTGACTAGATAGTTTTATGACAGGACAAAACAGTCACACTAGGTGACAGATTCCTACATGTTGGAAATCTTAGCTTTTAGTTTTCGTTATCTGAATCCTGAACCATCCACATTTGCTTTTGTGGTGATTCGTTTAAAAGATGTCAAAACTTCAAGGAATAATTCTTTCATGCTTTATGGATATTTGGTTTAAAGTTTGGACTACTATAATCCGAGAAGATTATATCTGGCAATAAACAAGATTTGATAAGATGAGAGTGGCTTAAAATTTACAAAGTATGTACTTCTAAGATATTCAAGTTTTTAATGTGTGAATTTCATTTTGTTTATTCTATGTGCATATGATGAATTCCAGGGATTGTTCTGAAAATATTAGACGCTTAGCAAAATAGTGCTAATGACAGTAAAGGAAAATGTAAAATATAGGGATTGCTGGATTGCATGGCATCTTGTTTTGTTAAAACATGGTTTATTTACAATATCTTTCATAATTGGATCTGTGGTCTGAAATATTACTTCCCATTTTATACGGTTTCTTTGTAGTGGTAGTACTGTAACAAATATTTTTTGCGCTTAGCTAATAGCTACAACATATAGGATCCTGCATTTGCTTTTAAAAGCTTGTATAGTCCATTAGCAGAATTAATATAGGAGGTTTGTTGCATTTCTCTCACAGCACTGAATTCCCAGTAACATGTGCTTTATCCTGTATTTTATTGTTAGATGGAGAAAGCAGAAAATTTCTCACTGCCATCTACTCCTCATTCATCTCGTCTTCATCCAAACTCTGGATCAGCTGCTGAAAGTCGAAACATGGCACATCCAATTCGAATGCCTCAGTCTGACAAATCAATTCACATGACAATATCTTCTGGAAGTTTCCAATCTCCTTTAGTCCATACTGCGGCAGTAAATTCTGCACCATTACCATATCAGCTTCCTACTAGCGAGATAAGACCAGTACCTGGCCATTCGAATTCTGCAGCACTACCAAGAGTTGACCGGTCACACATCAGATCAGATGGAAGACCAAACGGTTCTTCACACCCTCAGCAAATTCAAGGTAAAATGAAGCTTGCTTTTAAGTGTTGAAGGATTAATTCCTCTGCTGTGTAGTTAAATCTTTGAAAACTGTTCCTCGTAGATAATAGCTTCTGCTTGCACAAGGTTAATACTTATGCTGAAACCTTACTCTGCTAGCACATCACTTTAAACGTAGATTAGGTAATCCAGTGTAGATATCTATTCTATTGTAATCTAATAAGGTGTCTTATTTTGTACCGCAATAGGAGTTGTAGGACCATGTAGCATTTTCTCAGTGTACTTCATTGCTCATTATTTGATATTCAAACTTTTGCAATATGTCATTTTGCAGCTAATTACTCTACTAACTCAACTGTGAGGACTTCAACATGGTCAGTGCACCCACAGCCTGTACTTCCTTCCCATCAGGCATCAGATAATAAGGTGCCTGTAAATATGTCCCTTAAGGTTGAGGGAGGGGCTGTACTAGCCCCCCAAGCAACAGCTAGGGCAGTTGGTTCTCAGATAGGACCACTGTCACAAGGCACTAGCCATGTCCAGCCTCCTCCTCCACTGGGAAATACACATTCTGAGATTTGTAAGATTGTCCAGAAATTATTGCAACCACGGATCACTGAACGACCTACTTGGATTCCTCCTTCTAGGGACTACATGAGTAAGGCTTTGACTTGTCAAATTTGCAAGTCGATGGTAACAGAGATAGATAGTATACTCATTTGTGATAATTGTGAGAAAGGGTATCATATAAAGTGCCTCCAAACTACTAATCAAAAGGGAGTTCCAAGAGGGGAGTGGCATTGTGGAACGTGTTTGTCTGCAAGCAATGGCAAACCTTTGCCTCCTAAATATGGGCGTGTCATGAGAAATGTCAATACACCAAAACTGCCATCAAATCCAGCATCTATTACATCTACTTCAAGTAAATTACATGGTACTTCAGAAGAAAAAGTCAGCCAGATGAAAGAAATATTTAATGGGAGTGCTACTGTGGAAAACAGTTCAAGTGGAGTTGTAGGTGATAAAGATAGCCACCAGACATCTGGATCTGAGAAAGAAGAAAATAAACCAATGCCGGAGAATGCTAATGCCTCTATTGGTGCTAAGATGGATGACCTAGTATCATCTGGGAATTGCCCAAAAAAGTTGATAACCACCGATTCTGCAAATGTTTCATCTATAAACTCAGATGACGTGAAATCTGCTGAAATAAAATTAAATTCTTTGACTGAGCCAGCAATAGCTCTTAACACATCTGATAAGTTGGAGGAAATTCCGAAGTCTGTAGAAGCAAGTCCGCAGGAGAAATCTCTGGAAAATCAATTCTTGCCAACAGATGCAAAAGAATCTCATGGTGATGAATCTTCAAACAACACAGATCACCTGAACGATCGAGAGGTTGTGTATGGTAATCTTCCAGAAATTGCTGCGAATGTTGAGGAAACAAACCAGGAAAACTCTTCATCACGCAGTTTGCATTCTGTCAACTGGATTGGTGACCCTGTCCAGATTTTGGATGAAAAAATTTATTATTCATCTTGCTGCATCAGTGGACATCTATATAAACTTATGGATTATGTTCTTATTCAGTTTGACAATGGCAAACTTACACCTTCAAAGCTACAGGTCAGCTTGTGATAATTTCCCCTGTAATCTTTTGATGCTTAAAGTGATTGACTAGTATTGTCTTACATGCTTGTCTTAAAAAATATTTCAGGCACCTTTTCCCAATCAAGCTAGTTAAGATAGTGATACTATATTATGAAATCTGATAATGGGCCTACAAATTCACTCTTATGATTCCTGATGAATTTGTTGAATTGATTCCTGGTGATAATTGAGACAGCTGTTTTTATGACGAGAAAATTCAATGCAAGGAAATTGCTACTCCGTATAATTGTATTTATGTCTGGATTTTGTTACTCAATTTGCACCTATGAGTTAAGGATACCGTGCATAAAAGATGGTTTTGCATTCTTCAACATTGTTCTTACAGTACAATTGTGATTAGTTGTGAAACTCTGCATTATTTTTTGAAAGAGAGAGATTTTAGCATTTGTGCATCATGCATTTATGGATTTTTCTGGAGTCTGTACTATCCATCATGTTATAGGGCCTAAATTTTACTAATATTTAATAAGTATAAATCTGCTCTTGGTTTGACCAGTGCTTTATGCCAAGATAATCTACTGAAATGACTGACTAACCTTGATGAGGCCGCAATATAGATTCTGTTGGATTGATCGGAATGATGTATTTTTCAGAACTGTTTTCCTAATTTTTTATGTTAGGGACAAAATATGCTATATTTTGTGTGTTGGTTTTCTTACATCATGAACATTGCTTCATTGTTGCAGGCTATGTGGGAGGATAAAAGTACCGCAACAAAGTGGGTAATGGTGAATCAATGTTACTTTCCTGGTGATTTGCCTAAGGCTGTTGGCCGTCCATGCGGCCTTGAAAGCAGTGAGGTGAAGTCCTGTTTAGTTTGTCGATATTTTTTGGTTTCTTATGTTGTCAATGTGGTGACTTACTGACATGGTTTATTAACTAGAATGAGTGGTTTGTGAAGCTCCATTTATAGACATCTTGTTCTTGTGAATTTTTCAGGTTTATGAGTCAACTTGTAGTAGATCAGTGATGGCTGGCTTAATAGAAGGCCCTTGTGAAGTCCTCACTCCAAGAAGATTTGCTGAAGAAAGTGATAGGAGAATTCGTTCCGGGAGACAAATTATTGACAATTTGCCTCCAGTTTATCTGTGCAAGTGAGTTAATTTGCTAAATGCGTAGCTACTACTGAGTTACATCTCTTTCACTATGAGAAACAGTGTGCATGGCTGGTCATAATTTGGCTATTTAATTGTGAGATGTATTCTAGGGATAGAAGCCTGTTGCTCCTCAATAGTAACCAAGATTTCCTTACTAGCTATTATTCAGGTTATGCTAGTAAATGGAAAACATGACATATTTACCATTAGCATATATGCCTTTGTTGCTACCCATACTCTTCAGTTCCCAGTCTCCTCCACTGTATGTATCTGTTCTGTAATGGTGGCTGGTCTTCTGAGCTGGTTTTAATTACAATACATTATGATATTTGAAGATGAGAGTAGGTTACGAAGAACCCAATGGATTATCAGCTTTAGTAGTTACTTGCAATAAGAGATACATTTAGTAGGATTGATCATAAAAGCTCACCTGTTTGTCAAGTGAATTCCCTAAATAAAAATGGCTACAAATATACATATATACATGCATTCTGGGTACCTTCTGTTAAATACATCTCTCTTGTGTGACAGATGGATTTATGATGAAGCAAAAGGACTATTCCGGGACATTTCCTGTTAAAGAATGTTGCGATCATATTAGGTGAGTGAGTTAATTATATTGATCTCTTTTAGCACATCTCATTCTTATCAAGTGAGCACATGCATACCTGTTAGGAATCACACAATATTCCAGGTGGTTAGGTTTCGTATTTATAATGTTTTGCTTTTTACCTTATATGGTTCGATAGTCCCTTAAGCGTGTGCATCTTACACTGTTCAGCTCAAATCTCATCATGTCCTCAGTAAATTAGTATACATGTTTGATTCTGAATGTTTCTGCTGTCGTTAACCCGTAGTAACTTCGTGCTAGATCAACAGAAGGTTGCGCTGGTGTAACATGGAGCAGTTTGTAACGGGTATAGCAAACGGGATGATGCCGAAATCCAGTTTTGTGTACAATAGGTAGCTCTTAATTGTAGCCTGTAGACTCTGTAGTGTATCATTATGTGGTTAGGCGGATTTACTTGCAACCCTTTTAACGCTCATTCCCAATAATATATGATTGTTGAATGTAAATGTGACTACTACTTTTGTTAGCTCCTACTTATTTAGATACAAACTGATTCTACATTAAAAATGTACACTAAGAAGAAACATATGCTCTCCTTGTGGCCTCACTGGTTCTGGGCTTCTTGTCTTGGTAATTGGGCCCAAATTTCATAGAATTTTTTTCTCTGAGGAAAGTACTCCATATTGTTAGGTTGTATACTTTGTATTACATGTTGAATTGACGTCCAAATAAAGGTGAGGCATGATGTGTATTCATAATTTAGTTATGGAGGTGGGTTGTCACATCCACATAAACAGTAATGATAGGAGATGAACATGATTCAATTCGACCTCAAATTTGAACAAGCCTAAGCCTATACAAATTTGTTGGATGCTTGTCTTTGTGGAACAGTAATTACGCTGTCGGCTACCCAACAGTATCATATCATTCCTATTCAGCAACTTCAACATACTTATATTTGTGGCTGCTAAGTGCTAACGTTTTCTCTACTTTTCTACAATCCATATTATCCATATCAATTGCATATAAAGTAATTCACAGATTTAAAGTGAGGTGGCATATAGATAACATAACATCATATCTTCTCTTTGCGAGATGGAATGCATCTGTGAAGTAGGTTGTAGACATTGCGAGTAGATGCCAACTCCAATTTCACTACTGCAATATTGCCAATTGACATAATTGAAATAGAATGGGAAGATTATGAATTTAGCCAAGCATTGAGCTAACAATTTTAGTCAAGATACACACACAAAATTTATGGGTTTGTATCGAGCCTTATTGGGTTTGTCTCCTTATTGGATATTAATCCCTTAGGCACTACATAATTTCAGGTTGGATTCTAGTAGCCAATTACAAATAATAATATTATTTAATTATTTTTATTCTCTTAAAAAAAGATATACTTTGGTTTTATTCTCTAAGTTTGTGTAAATGAGGTTTTAATCATGTAATATCAGGTTTTAATCGTGTAAATTATGTTTTTATCACGTGAATCAGGTTTAGTCGTGTAGTAATAAGTTTTAAACGTGTAAATTAGATTCATGTCATATTCTGTTATGTCAACTCATCGGGTTTGAAGGGAGTATGCCAGATTCGTGTTCGGATTGAGGATTTTTTAACATGTCGGAATTTGGATAAGTGCTTCGAGTTCGGTTGTAATCAAGTTGACCCGATAACGATCTAACCTATTCAATTTGCCTCCCCTAATCATACGTGATATAAAAACAAAAGGATTGATTGTGCCTCGAGATGAAGTGATGGCAGCTCAATCCACGCCGATCAACACAACTTATATAAGTATATTGTTGAACAAGTCCAAAATTAAGTGCGGATCGATTTGATTACTCACAACACGCAATAGAGGATAGGGTCTACTAAACCTAATATCTTTGTTACTACTCATAAGATCCAAAAAAAGAAGAAAACAAAATCTACTATAATTAAATAACTAAAGTCTATATCTCCATTAAATTCATTCAAGTTTCAAGATTTGTTAGTCTCATATATTCCCTACATGTATGTATATCATGTATAAACTGATGGAGACACCCAACAGTTTCCCTTTTCAAGAAAACCCCTCACTCTTCGTTGCTCATAGAATTTTGTGAAATAAAATTATGAATCACAATACGTGTTTTAAAACATCAGTTAATTGAATTTTTTGGATGATTATATTCTTTTACTAATCGGCAGCTCTCTGCAGTTGAAATTTCTTGTTGAGTGATGCAACCTATAAATAATTTATCAAGAAAATGCCACAAAATTACATAAACAAAAATATCTCTTACTCTCTTTTCTGTTGGTGATAGTTAAGTATAGTAAACTTACAATTATAGTTGACAATTGAATTAACTGCTGTTGATTAATTGACCAAATAACCGGGGCCATGTTGGAATTATGCCTGAAAATCCCCAACACAAAGTTGAAATAATTGAATAATATAGGAAAATGTGTTCCTTACAGACCTGCATGCTGTTCTATTGGAAATAGAAACCCTTGTCTAAATAATTGCTATCTAATAGTACTTCATATATAGTATATATTATACACATCTACCTATCTAGCCTCCTACAACATATGTATTTGTCTTCTCTCTTTTTTTTTCCTGAAAAAAATGAAATCAATGTAAATAATACTAATACGTAGGCATGTGCAACTCTTAACTGAGACAATGATTTATAGACACTCTTTATATTTTCATTTTGCTTGTATTATAAATGTAGTTTGTCTCATGTCTATTTTGTGATCAAAGGGAGCTAGTACTTCTTAAGTTATGTAAGAAGCCTAAGTGTCTGTATTACAATTGCACCTATCACTATTTTGTAATTGTGATTAACTATACTCAAAATTCGTTAATGCTAGTTTCTCTCGTGAGAGAAATTATGTGTCATTGTGAATTATAAATTCGTAGAATGTTATCATATTGTGAATTCTTTATGAGTTGTGGTTTTATCCAACTTTACCGTTTCCACTTTTAAGTTAAATTGTTTGTCCCATAATAGATGTCACACTTTTCTTTTTAATTTGTCCTACATAAGATATCATATTATATTTTTAGAAGAAGCTCTCTCTCACGTTAATATAAATATGCTATTTTCTCTCCACCTAAAGCACAAAACATTATTTTAAATCTCATGCCATTCTCTAAATTATGCCATCTATTATGGGACGGAGGAAGTATATTATTCTTATTTTTTGTTTGATTTTCCAAGAGTGGTATTAGAGCAAGTCCAAGTCTCTTAATATTTTAAATGTGCTCAGTGGTTGCAATGTTGTTTTTTATCTTCCTCTTCATAAGTGATTTCCTGATAAATGTCCAAGTGCCTCTTGTGAGACGACCATTCAATTAAGATGAATAAACATTAATACATCAGATATATACTTCAAGTTTTGCAAAGTTTAGCGTGGAGAAATTTGATGCAAGAATCAACTTTGGATTGTGCCAATTAAAAGTCAAATACTACTACTATATATGTGTTAATAGAATCTAACGTACACAAGTTCTTAAAGGTAGACCTTCAATTGGAGATACAAACAAGAAAGAGAGTCTAGTATTAGTAATGTATATTAAAAGGATTTAAATATAAGGGCGACAAACATCTATGAACATCTTTATGAACTGCTCTGCCTGTTGCTACTGCCGCTGTCTCAAGATTGTTTCATCGTTGGATTATGCCATAAAATTCCTTAGGCCCTACTTCCATTATATTCATTTGCTTGATGCGATGGAATGAAGAAGATAACAAAATGAAAATACAAAGAAATTGTCATTTCATTCATAATCTTAGTAATGTATATTAAAAGGATTTAAATATAAGGGCGACAAACATCTATGAACATCTTTATGAACTGCTCTGCCTGTTGCTACTGCCGCTGTCTCAAGATTGTTTCATCGTTGGATTATGCCATAAAATTCCTTAGGCCCTACTTCCATTATATTCATTTGCTTGATGCGATGGAATGAAGAAGATAACAAAATGAAAATACAAAGAAATTGTCATTTCATTCATAATCTTCGTTCCATCCTATCATACCAAACAGGGCTGTGAATTTATACATTTGTATTTTTTTTACAAAATCAACTTTAGTAAATCACATTTCCAAATAATTAATTATTAGGAAGTAGTACTTATATACGCTTAACATGCAAAAAATTGCGACAGAATATGAAGAAGAAGCGAACTTAGTAAATTTAAATAACCAAATGTTGACAATGTGATAGTAAGATTGCATTGCAAAAATAAGGCTATAATTCTTGAAAAGAGGTTGTTGTCGGAATTTCATCTAAATTATTTTTGTTTTTGAAAAAAGAATGGTTGCCAAAATTGGTTGTGCGTGCGACATGGGTCATATTCAAGGAGGACAAATGATACAAAGCCTGAAAAAAAATTCCTTGCAAAAACATTAAGCATAATTATATTTTTCTTTACAACAGTGTTTTACAGTTGCAAATCCAGCTTTTGACCCACCAAGAAATTGCACCTGTGACACTGATGCCCCACATAACGTAAGATGCCAATTCAATTAATTTGCTTTCGTTCGTAATAATATTAATTCAAAACAAAACAATATGCAATGCAATAATAATATTCGAACACTCAATTAATTAGTAGTACTTGGGCAATTCAATCCAAAAAGGCAAACAAAATAAAATATAAAAATCAAATGAAAAGGAAAAAAGGCCGAATGCAACAAACAATAACTTTCAGTACGTCCGTATATAATAATTTTATAAAAAGAAAATATATATTAATATGGGCCAGTGTGTGTGAGATGCTCAAACATAATAACTACACTATATTTATGCACAAATAATTGCTGCTACTCCAAGCTGTCTGCATGCAATTATTTCCTATAAAATCCAGCGTATAATGCAAGAATGCTATCACTCTAAAACACAACAAATACATAACAAATTCTAGAGGATCAATACTCAATAGTGAGTACTTTTATAGTATAAACAAAAGACGAATGTGTTTTGTTTGAATAACCCTGATCATTGATATTTCTGATAATGGATTTTATTTTCTTCTTTCTTGTGCCATAAAAGCTTCAAATGAGTTATATGAGGATATTTGGGCTTCAATACATAAACTTTAGTCCAATAAACTTGTCAATTGTTTACAAATTAATGCCACAAATGGATGTCCAAAACATCTACATGGCTTAAACAACCAATGTACACAATGGCGTACTTCAACTAGCAACCATATCATTAATTTGCCACTTTAGCTTGTCATGATAACATCTTATTCATTGATAAAAGACGTACTTCAACTAGCAACTAGTATAATCTTAAGACTTAAGTTCAAAATTGTTCCTTTTACATTCCTCCACAAAGATTTTTGGTCTTAAGGCAAGAAATTTTTCCGATAGAAATATAAATTACCTTTCACGATAGATAATCAGAACTTATATAGGTTGTGAATTACTGCTTTACTTTTGCGAGGAACCGACTCACTCACCCTCTGCATGCAATGCAAAAGACTTACATTTGTTTACTTTTAGACAAAATTACCCGTAAAACACAACATAAACGGAAATCAAAACACAATGTGTTCAAAAGTTATTTATTCACATAATTGGATAAAAGTGTGTAGAATTACATATACATGCCGCTCGAAACATGCTGTATATTATAAATAGGGGTAGCAAAATGGGTAGCGGGTAGTGGGTAATTCCCATTTCGACCCGCTACCCGCCGGGTATTGAGTACTCGCTATCCGATGATAACGGGAAACAGGGCGGGATCGGAGAGTGTGTTTTAGATTTTTGCGGGTAGCGGGTATACCCATTACCCGCACGGGTATACCCGTTAGTCCCAATAATACCCGTTATTATTAGTCATAGCCATATTCCATCTTTTAATACTCCCTCCGTTCCATATTAATAGAGGTGTTTCAATATTTAAAGTGGAGAAAAAAAATAAATAGTTAAGTAATAATAGTCATACACACACTCATTTTGAAAAACTAAAAATAAATAGATAGAATAGAGAAAAAATTAAGTAAGAGAGATAATAATGTAGAGAAGAGTATTTATATTATTATATTGTTAAAATGAGTGAAGAAAATGAAATGACTCTATTAAGGCCGAACAATGGGAGTACTTTATTTATATAATCTAAGAGTTGTTTTGAAACATTTTATATTCCAACGAACATACAATTGAAAACTCACCGGAACTAGCTATAGTGTCCCCTCACTTTTATTCTATATCTATTCAACGTATAAAGTGAAAAGCTACTGTTTGGTCCGACAAAATAAACACAGACACAATTCCGCGCACTACTCACCTCTAATCTCCATTTTAATCAATTATAAATCGATTTCAAGGTGTGGGGACTAAGGCTTGGTTATTATTGTTTGGGAATTGGGATAGATATTAATTAAAATGGCATGAGTTAGTTATAATTAATATCATAGATGTGGAATGATAAAAAGGAAGATGATAAATATGATGCTATTTGAGACGACAGCATTGTTGTAATGGCTGCCACATTGCCACCATGCACAACTGTGTAGTCGGATTCAAATATCATCTGCCTTTTTTCTTGTCTTTTATGGAGTTATTTAATGTCTTGTTTGCATCGAGAGAGTCATACTCATATTTAGGAGATTTCAAGTGTAGTATAGTAATAAATTTGACGAGGGTAAATGTTCGATTTTATCCTGTTTTGGGTATGTTGAAATTAAATTTTTGTGGTAATAGAATGCAGGGAAAAGTTCTCTAGCTATCGAAATATCGACAAAATATCGACATTTCAACTGAAATTTCACGTTGATTATCCAAAATTACGCACCAATTACTCAATCGATGTGTAATTTTAAGCGGGAACGTTGATATTACGATCATTTGAATTATTTGTAGAGCAACTTTATTCTGAAAAATGAAATAAGTACTAAATGATACTAATATCTGAATTTGTGATACATTTTTGAGTAAGTGCCTATCAAACAATGGATAAAAACTAAGTATTTACATAAATTTGAGGCTGTGAGTAAAAAAATATCAAACTTAGTGATATGCCAAGTAGTCCATGGAGTACTATGTTTTTATTATTAAAAGATGTGTCTAATTTGATGAATTTGATATTATTGAAAACAAAAATATGCTAGATTAATATGGGGAAATAGATTAATCTCAAAATATCTATAATTAATATCTCAACGAATTGGGGAATGACATTTCAAATTTGCGTAAAGACGACTATGTACTTCGAAACTATCATTTTATTACTTATTTCTTATGAGTATTAAGTTGAAAAAGAATTTCGACTAGTTTGTTGGGAAACATGTGATCTTTGCTGAGATCTCTCTAATCTCTCAATCATACCGATGAGAAAATTAAGTGGAAAGAACTGTTTATTAGTACGTCCCTTTAAATTCATTACAGTATAACTATTTAAATAATGATCCCACTTTTTAGAACATGACAAAGATTATCAAGGGTAGACTACACTGATTAGTCTCTTAATCATGATTAATTAGATATGGCGAAATCAGTTTTACCGTTGGTAGTTAATTTATTAAGTAGCATTGGCTTAATAATCAGAAAAAATGCAGGGCCCACACAATGCGATTCCCAATAATTTAATATACGAAACCTAAGATCAATCAAACTTTCATATTATCTGTATAATATAATTCCTCATTTTAATGGTTGAAAACAATTTATTTTATATTTTATATTCCTTTTACACACATAAATTTCTATTATGCTAAAAAACCATCACAAGTTTTGTTTTATTTAATGAAATTTAATTTGTGTAGGGTTAAAATTTCAATCCCCGTGACTGCGCTGCGTAATTCATGAGACATTGCAACCTCTTAAGTCAAACCCTATGTCCATTAACTAGCAAAGTTTACTTAATTAGTGCAAGCCGTTGAATCAGTTATATCTTTAACTTGATTTGAAATTTATTATACTATTAACTATGAATTTGATGATTAGAATCTTCCTTCAATCTTGCTACTAACCTTTCTGGTTCCATTTTCATTTAACTAAATAAAAGCAGTACAATAACTTATAAACTGATTGTCCAAATTGGTTAGTTCACTTGAGCAGCACATGTATATCTAAAATAAATAAAAATTATTGGAAAAATTAGAGTTATAAAAAAGATCAGAGGTACCTCTGATCTTAATATTACTCGGCGGAGCTAATTGCGATCTTGAAATTTGAGGCAAGAAAAAAAAATCGAAAATTGTTATTGTTAGTATTTAGTTTAATTAGTAATTTCATATGATCGTTAATTTCTACATCGAAAAATCACATATGTCATTCAAAAGCGTCATATCGAAGTAACATATAATCAAAATAAAACTCATTTAACATCACATATTGTAAAACTCTTTCCGGCATTTACAATTGTACTAATTAACTATATAGTAAAATCCACCTAGAAAAGTCTTATTGTGAAATAAAGAATGAAAACACCTTTTTCTCTTTTTTGAATATCCGGATGTTGCGTGATCATCTTTTCTTCAGAAATGGTCAAGCTCCATGGACCAAATCTCAAATCGAAAACTATAAAATAAAATCATCTCAATTAATTTAAAAAAAGATATGTTGCTTGCTTGTACATTGGTCCCATTTATTGGAGGGGAATCAATCTGAAGATATGAATCTACTTAATTTGTTAAAAGGAATTTGAAAATGTAAAGACTTATTTCCCCCTCTCCCCTCCCAACGTCCCTTCCTTTCTCCTCCTCTCCACGGCGGACTCGTTCCCTCTCATCCATCGCCATTTTCGTCTCCTTTCCACTCCTCCCTTAACCTTTAAACATCATTTAATTCTTAAATCTCTTGCTCAAGCTTAGGACGAAGGGAGTATAATTTTATAAGTAGTCTAACAAAATCATAATTGAATAAGTTCATAAAATGAATTTTGGATGAACATATAATAGTTATGATGACACCTTCTTGACAGTTAGAGCTAGAATTGCATTGTACAAATTCATGTGTTTATTTTGTATAACTGATGTGATGATATTGTACAACTGATATGCTACATGATGTGATGGCATTGTATATAAAGCACACTATATAACATTGTATATCATGTGTGATGACATTGTACATCTAACTAGTGTTATGACATTATACCATGTGTAGTACAAATTCGAGCTATATAATAGTACATAAAAAGGATGATCTATATGATTAGCTATTGAGCTTCCTATATAGTATAGAAATAGTATTATCAATCTTTTAGTAAGAAAACCCTAAAGTGATTAAATGAGAATTACGTAGAGATTCAAACATTGAAACCCGGCGTCAATCTTGGGCCTGATTTCTTGAATCTGCATGTGAGGCCCATTCTCGCTTTTCAACTTTATTACTACCAAACTTAATTAAGATTTAATCTATAATTTCATCTGCAAAAAACAAATCAATAATTTATACATGTATCTTTATGGTGACACAATGAATAGAAGCATAATTCGTTGATGGTGTTGAAATATGAGAGAGAGCCGACAATGTCAGGAAGTAAAGAAATCTGTACATGAATTTTGATCCCTATCCACTCTCTCACCCTCCCTATATAAACCCCACTTCACTCCCCATTTTTCTTGCTCACTCCAATCAATCATCACTCCCAAATTCACCTCTCTTAATTCTCTCTATTCATATCCATGGCTCCCACTGCTGAAAATGTTGTAGTTTCCAACATCAAACTCGAGCGAATGCTCAGCATGAAAGGTGGCAAAGGCGAAGCTAGCTACGTCAACAACTCTCAAGCCCAGGTTTATTTCAATTTCTTATCCCACATCGTCTTGTTAATGATTTTGTCTCTTTTATAGTACTATATTCTATAACAACTTTTTCTTTATAAGACATTTTATTTTTAAGGGGCTGAGTGACCTATTTCTGATGATCTGATAATAGAAGATTCTAGAATGTTACTAATTTGATGCATGTGTGTGTTTAATTAATTAGGCGCAACATGCCCGGTCGATGGTGCACCTGTTGAGGGAGACCCTCGACCGGGTGCGGCTGAGCGAGGCGGAGGAGGAGGTGCCCTTCGTGGTGGCGGACCTCGGGTGCTCGTGCGGGAGCAACACCATATACATGGTGGACTTCATCATAAAGCACATGATGAAGCGCCACGAGGCGGCCGGCCTCCACCCGCCCGAGTTCTCGGCCTTCTTCTCCGATCTCCCCTCCAACGACTTCAACGTCCTCTTCCAGCTCCTCCCCCCCTACGGCGGCGTCAGCATGGAGGAGTGCCTCGCCTCCGACACCCACCGCTCTTACTTTGCTGCTGGAGTCCCCGGCACCTTCTACCGCCGCCTCTTCCCGGCCAAGTCCGTCGACGTCTTCTATTCCGCCTTTTCTCTCCACTGGCTATCTCAGGTAACTAAATAATGACTCATTTTGCCATTTTTGTAACGTCCGCGATTTAAAGTCTCATTTAGTAATTTTTGTTGTCGTACTTGTTTTTGTTAGATTTAATTACTCATCTAATTTTGGGCATGTTATTGAACTTGATTTATAGATGTACTTTAATTTAGTTCACAATTATCAAAAGTTAACAAATTTTTTTACTACTACTTTTTAATAAAATCGTGTCACGGATGTAACTAGAGTTAATTTCATTCAAGCTATGACGCCGGAAATTAGGTTAATGTCTGTCCTCTAAATAGGTTAGGTATAATTAAAAATGAATAATTTTGACTGGGTTTTGTCGATTATCGAGGATGATTATTGTGTTATGGTGGTTAAGCCTTTGAAAAAAGGTGAAAAAATATTGAATAAAAGTAGTTTGAGAATGGCCCCTAGTTTCATCACAAACCACTTTATGGACTTGTTCAATGATCTAACTTTTTGCCCTTATAAATTTATTCTTGGTTTGTGTTACACGATGATATGTCCCAATCAAAAACATAAGTATATAAATTACTACTAATATTCTTATAGGAGTATACACTATTTTAGTAGTCAAATATTCTTATGCTAAATTACTTGTATTCATGCATGCATGATTTTCAAAAAATACAAAAAAGTGTAGTATTTTTTTTGTGAGCAGTGTTTGATAAATTAAATATGGATGCAGGTGCCTGATGTTGTGTTGGACAAGAGATCAACGGCGTACAATAAAGGGAGAATATTCATCCACGGTGCTAATGAGAGCACAGCTAATGCCTACAAGAAGCAATTTCAGAGTGATTTGGGTGGATTTTTGAGGTCAAGGGCCAAAGAGATCAAAAGAGGTGGATCCATGTTCTTGGTTTGTTTGGGCCGGACCTGCCCCGACCCCACCGACCAGGGCGGCGCCGGCCTTCTCTTCGGTACTCATTTTCAAGATGCTTGGGAAGATCTTGTTCAAGAGGTACTTCCTACTCTCGTTGATCTTAACATTAATTAGGATAAAATCTAGTGTTCCAATTTTTCACTTAATAGTAGTGTGTGTGACACATTGATTGATTAAAGTAATTGGTAAATAGTCAATAGTCAACAGTTGTGTGTGTGGCACATGCACACTATTTCAATATAATAATTCATCTGTCCGCGAATAAAAGACACGTTTTAAAAAAAGTGTGGTGTGACCGATTTGCAGGGCCTAATCACAAGCGAACAACGCGACAAGTTCAACATTCCGGTTTACGCGCCGAGCCTAGAGGATTTCAAGGAGGTGGTGGAAGCCGACGGCTCGCTCGTGATAAACAAGCTGGAAGTCTTCCGAGGCGGGAGCCCGCTTGTGGTGAACCACCCGGACGACGCGGCAGAGATCGGCCGCGCCCTCGCCAACAGCTGCCGCAGCGTCAGCGGCGTCCTCGTCGACGCGCACATCGGCGACCAGCTCAGCGACGAGCTTTTCTCGCGCGTCGCGAGCCGAGCCACGAGCCAAGCCAAGGAGCTCCTCGACCAGCTCCAGTTCTTTCACATTGTGGCGTCCCTATCTTTAGCTTGATTAGAAAAATTAGAGACCTAAAAAAACTGTCTAGCTATGTTGTTGGCAGGTTAATTAATTAATCAACTACTCTTTAATTAATTGTGTTGTTTAGTAGTATCTTAATATTGATTAATTTGTGTTATTAATTAATTAGTGAATGTGTTGTAGTGTAGTAGAGGTGTATGTGGCAGTTGATTTTTAGTTATCATTTTGGGCTTTTTGAGCTCTGATCAAAGTCAAGCTGAATTTATAAAGTTGGGTAAAAGTCATGATTATGTCTAGAGATTAATTGCAACAGTAACATCGACTTTAAGCTTTTGAAACAGCCTTGAATAGTGGAATTTGGATTTGAAAATGTAAGCAAGAAGATGTGTCTACATAATATTGTCGCATGTTAAGTCACCATCGTTCAATCTTGAAAAATAAAAGCTTATCTTAATGGGATGGACAGGGAATAAATGTAAAGGTAAATACTTCTACTATTTTGCACTATATTCTTTTTCAGTATACAGATGTATGGAGCAATATATATGGATTCATCCCCCTTCATAAAGATTCAAAAATAGACCACACATTATTACATGAACACATGAAGGATGCTTCACTTGTCAAAGGCTTTTTAGGAAAAAACACACAATTGAGTTTTCTTGTCCATTAAAAATTGTTAGATTTTTACTATTCATAAAGGCACGTTGATTTCATGCAAAATGTTAGTATATGATAAACATACATGATGTTTACATATAGATGTACAAATTAAATGTTTCTATAATTTACTTTTCATCTTTCATCTTAATTTCTCCTGATCAATGTGATCAGTTCATTTAGGTTGATGACAACAATAATGGCAGGGCAACAGTATGCTGCTGCACACTAGTGGTCAACCCCAAAAACAAAATATAGTGGTAATTTTGTTTGAATACTAATATAAGTATATAAATTCAGAGTTCTAATCAATGTCGAACCAATTTTAAAGACCGAACTAAAGATCAAATTAGGTGCATTAGATCTAGTTTTTTGATGAGATTCGTTGATGTGTAAATTATTTCGGTCTTCATTACAAGCCCATTTTACTTCATTCTAACCGGTTTATTACATCATTTCTGTATGTAATACCTTGAAACTACAGTATGTTTTTACTTACTTCCCGTAGGTGAAATGATTCAACACATGCTTTATTTGAATTCATTGAACTAAGTTTTTTCTTTATTCAATTTTAAAAAGATAATTTACTCCAGTAGGTTTATTACTTAATTCAATAACATTATTACTTCATTGGACAAGCTTTTTTACTTTATTTCAGCAGGACTTTAAATGTTTCTACACATACTTCATTCAAATAGTTTATTACATCATTCCATGTCCTTATTACACCATTCAATTAGGCTATCATTCCATTTTATTGTCAACGTCGTGGTGGCGGTGATAGACATTGTAGAGAGAAAAAACGGTACGCAACGGCAAAACCGCCTGTATATACTGGAATGAAGTAATAATCCTATTGGAATGAAGTAAAAACCTACTGGAATGAAGTTAAATCTTCCTAATATTATATGACTTATTTGCCCCAAGTTGATGTAAAATAGACTCGTGACGAAGGCGAAGATAATTTATATATCAGTGCATCTCATCCATAAAAAACCAGATCCTAAAACCCTAATTTAATTATTTCTGCGGTTCGGCAAAAAGGAGAGGATTTACATATAATGGGACTATAAATTCAAACACCACGTGACTAATCTATATACTACTAGCTTCGTCCTACAAAAATATGCACTCTTCCCTTTTTAGTCTGTCTCACAAAAATATGCACTCTTCTCTTTTTAGTCCGTCTCACAAAAATATACACTCTTTCCTTTTTAGTCCGTCTCCAAGAATATGCACTTTTTTGGAAATGCATTTCTTTCTAATGAGGTGAGACCATTCCCCAATAACAATACCTTAATTATTTGTTCTCTCTATTTCTCTCGTACTTAACCAATTTTATATTAAAATCCGTGACGAGCTCAAAATGCATGTTCTTTACGGAGAAGTATTATTCATCATTTAAGATAAGGATAACGATATCTCGTGCATGGTATTGGTTGGGGTGGAAAAGTATAATCATAAACTCATGTCAGGCCCAGATATACCTATAAAAAGCTGTAATCATGAAATTGGTAGTAGCCTTGTTATAGTTAAGACAGGCCCCTACCCTAGTGGGCTCAGCCCATTAGCATGACATCATGATTCCTGGGCCACAATTGATTAAACATGATTTTTAACATATGCATGTTAACTACAAATCTGATTTTATATCAATTGTTGTTATTAATTATACTCCTTCCGTCCCATAATAAATGACATACTTCGGGAGTGTCATTAGATTTTAAAAGATGTTTTGTGTGTTAATTGGAGAAAAAAAAAATACTTCTATTAATGTGAGAATTTTTTTTCAAAAAATCAAATGTGACATATTTTATGAGACAAACTAAAAAAGAAGTGTGACATTTATTATGGGACGGAGGAGTACTAATATTTCTCTTGTCACGCTAATAAATGTTGCCGACTTCTACGACGACACAATAAAATTATTTTCTATTCTGCTTTGAGTACATATTCAGATAATTGAAAAAATTGGGGCAATTCATAAGGAACAAAATTTAGCAATATAAGGACAAGTGAATTAAGTTTATACATTATCAAAAAGCTATTTTAGGAATAAATTTGAACAAATATGGGCTTATCAACCCAATAATCATGTTCCTCTGTAGAGCGATTGAGAAGAGGAAGGCAAGTGATTACATACATTATTTATACAAACTAGAGAGGAATTTATCAATTCATGAAACACATTGTTTTGAGCGAGTATAAAAAAAATGTACCTCAATTAAAACAAGTCCCATTTCTGGAAATGAGAGATAAGTAGATGAAGAATGTGTTAATAATCCATGCATGCATGAATATCTTCTAGGCAAATCAAAGAGTGATTTCCGTTGCAGCCTTGTATCTGATTATATCTGCTATTTCAGGCGATCTGAACCGTACCTTCTTCTTCAGTTTGGTTTCTCCATCGCATGAGCATGAGCCACATAAGGATGGATGGATTTTTCTTGACGAAGAAGATGCTTGCGTATGCATCATATTGACATAGTACTCATCATCATCGTCGTCAACATCAGCATCATCATCAGCATCAAGAAAATTTGTGTTGTTGAAACCTGGTGAAGATAGGATCAATTCCTCAAGAGTTACCACTTTCTTCTCACCTTCCTTTCTCTCCGGTTCTACGGCTTCCTTCTGCAACGATCCACTAGGACCATTACACAGGAGACCGCAGAAACTTACACCCATTTCGATATTTGGCTTAATTTAGGTGAGCATAGCAGATAAGTAGAGTAGTGGAGTGAGAATCAACATTGTATTCACCGTTGTAACTCAATAAGATCCTATGTAGTTTTGTCTGAATCTAACTTAGAACAAGGCTGTTCAAACCTTAGTATTCGTGAAAACAAGGAGGAATGTAAAGCCAATGCACAAATTTGTCGTGTTATTTTGTCTACCCTTCACTAGTAAATTGTTAGAATGTGCAATGCGATCCCATTTGATCATATAGAGTAACAAGGGCATCTCAAGCATGCTACCAATCGAATCTTCGATTTGACGATTTCACCTCCCAAAAGATAAAATCTATATTAGCAAAATTAAAATAAAAAACACAAACTATAGTATTATAATTTGCTCCATGAATTATTATATTATTGTACTTTTAAATTATTATGGGATAAAGGCTACATCTTCACAAGAAAATGGTTGTAGTATGTAAAGCGTTATAAGTAGTATACATACTCCACTTATATAATGTTTGGTGGAATGTGTCAGCAATTAGCATAGTACTATATGGAATAATTCATTATTTGCTTGACTTGATAGGACAATTAAGCTATTATCTGAATTTATAAGGATCTTTTTCTTTATAAAACTAGAAAACCAAATGAGCCCCAACACGCTTGTTTGGGGGCAATACTCGTGTTGATGCAATTTCAAAGAAAATCATATAATCAACATGATATTTTCAGTTCGATTTTCAGTACAATCCATAAATCTCGAAGCCCATGCATAACCCTGATATTTACGAAAGCGAATGTTATAACATAAAAAATAAATACATAGGAAAGTGCATCAAGGGAAGCTTCAAGAAAATAAAGATAAACAAATACTTATATACAATACAATACAATCCATGCAACAACTTGGACAATTAACAAGTAGATTCACATGCAAGTGAATGAAGCAAGAAATATCAATCTTTGTATGGAATCCATTTGAAAGAGGATTTAGTGGGCAGTTGATTGATTTGTCAACAAATCAAGAGCTTTCTTAAGATGGTCCACTGCAGTAGAAACTTCATCAAATGCCAAGGCCCCGACTGCAAATCTCGCCTCCTTGTGTGCTTCTGCGATTTTCTCAGGTGGAGGCTGGTAACTGCTGTCGTACTCGTATTTTTCCGAGGCTGGCGGTGGAACTTCTGGATGGTTCCCGTTCACGCCACCAGAATTATACTGAGGAGTTGAAGCATATGCTGCTGCTGAGTTAGAGGCTGGTGAACTGGTGTAGGGAGCACCATCAGAACCTTGATAATAGGAAGGGTAATGAGAAGGAGCTGCAGGGAGGCTACTCTCAGTGAAACTCGGGTAGGATTGGAAATTGGGGTATGATGAGAAGGAGGGTATGTCATGGGAAGGGTAGTGTTGGGGGATGTTCTGATGAGGTTCAGGCTGATATGGCGGGTGAGGATGTGACTGGTGATGATAAACAGAATTCTCAGAGCCATTTGGTGGTTGGTGGATGTTTTCAGGTGAATAATTGTCGGTAGGATAATGAGTTGGCGGAGGAGGTGGGGGTGTAACATTGGAGGGTAGTCGAGAGAAACTAGCAGGATGTTGAAAATTATCATGATTATAGGCTTGAGGAAATGAATCTGAATCTGGTGGCATTCTAGCAGCAGAATCTACTCCAGAGTAATTGTCAGAAGGGTGATGAGATTGGGGCGGAAGGCCCGAAGGAGGTGATCCCATAACATTTGACGGTGGTTGAGAGAAATCTGTAGATTGCTGATGACTATCATGATCGTATGTTTGAGGAAATGAATCTGGACCTGGTGCACTTCTTGCGGCAGAATCTGATCTCGCCAGGCTGGATCTGGTGCTTGAATCAGCTGCGTCACTTCTACTTGGTTCAAGATCCTGAAACAACATCTAAATTATAAGAACCCAAGACGCGATTAACTCTTTCCAACTTGGTTTCACCTTAACGGTTTGATCTCAGATATGAATTTTTCATTACTGGCTAGGAACAACAAACGCATTTGTTTTCGAAGACATTAGAGATAATATGATATCTATCTGTGGGAAGGAAAAAGATTGGGAAATACTCCCTCCGTCCCATTAAATATGCAACATTTGCTTTTCGGCACGGAATTTTATGTAATGTTATTTTGTGAGTTAATGAAGAGAGAGTAAAGTAAGTGAGAAGAAAAAATAGAGAGAGTATTGTTTCCATTTTTAGAAACGTTTCATTTCTAATGGGACAAACAAAAAGGAAAACATTTCATTTCTAATGGGACAGAGGGAGTATAAAGTTCAGTTGACCTGACCGACATCAGCAATCAAACAGCAAATTGAAAGCTTCACCTTATTTTAATACACCAGAAGCACATACAACATGCTTCATAGAAGATATCACTAAGAAAAGGAAAATCACATATTACACTTACATTTACGCCATTATATGTACTTGATGGCACTGATAAATCTGTCTCTCCACCAGGAGGACCGGGAATAGGCTTTCTCCCTTCTTTTAGTGCTTTCCTTATATCAGCTGCTTTCCATGCTGCGTACTTCTGTTTCTGTTCAAGCTGTAACAAAGATGATCAAGGAATAAGACATATAAAACGTTAAAATATTTTAGTGAATATAATAGTGCTTACATCAGGCTGAAGTTCGCCAAATTGATTCAGGATTTCAAAAAAAATGCTTGCAGCATAGAAAGTTTTTGCGGTATTTCTGTACAAGGAAAAAGTAATTAGATCAGAAATAGCAAGAGAAAATAAAAATGAACCCCATCAGTTTGCTCGGATTATTTTAGAGTATGCTAGGAATACTGAATTGGAGAAATATCAGAATGATGAAGATTCGGCATAGTTGATTGAGTATGATATGAAGTATGCTTAGACTAGAAATGCGAATTAAATTTTACCAAGCAGTAGCAGGAGGTATAATTTATCATATACGCCAAATGAAATCATAAATCATATTTCCTGACAGAGAGTTCATATCCTATAGACAATGAGAAGGGGAACAAAATTTCTAACATATGTCCCTCGTATGAATCACTTGTCAAAAATATGAGATATGAACCCATCAAAACAATTCCGCAACAGAAAACACATAATGGAAGTGATATATCTACATATGAATCAGGGGTACAGTTGCAAAAATACTTGAAACTCCATGGGCTAGAAAGTCCTAAGTTCAAATTAAGACTCACTAACCGATTTTTCTAAAGAAAACAATCACAGCTTCGTGAAACATTCCCAAACATTCATAATGCAGCAGAAACAATGTACAATAAAGAGAGTTACCAAACAATTTTTGTAGAGAAATACAACAGAATCTCTACAGAAATTATTTATATACAAAAGTACAAGACTTGTAAAGCATCAGATATGGTTCCATATGGTAAAATGCATCATCATCAGTTAGATACTATACCTCATGGTAGAGAAGCTCATGCATTGAAGAAATTAACAAATACACACACACACATCCCACAATAGTAATAATTAATCCCATAAACTACTAAATTGATATGACAGCATGAAAGAAGTTTGCATACAGATCAGCTCGCCCAGCCCTATCTTGTTTGTCAGCTTTGGAAAAGACATTCAAGGCAAATCCCTCAACGTGTAGATGATCATCAGGTCCCAACTGCAGAGACTTTTTATCCTGCAAGAGAAGATCCAACTCATGTCTTCAAAAGATGGAACCACACAAAGCTGAATTAGAATTCAGCAAACACAGGCAATCTCAGTTGTAAAATTTGGTCATATTTGGAGTCTAACTAGGCAATCAAATGCATAATTACTGATTAATCATAAAAACCAATCGGAACTCGCTTAATCATTAATCAGGCAAAGGAAAAAGGGAAACAAGGTCAAAAACCTTTTCGAGCTGATTCATGAGGGAAATAAGGACGGAATTGGTCATCTTAGTGCGATCGCTCTGAGGAATCCGTAACCCTCGTTCCATCGCGTACAATCGACCTGATAAAATAATTTAAAAAAAAGGTAGATGGCGTTGTTTGATTAGATAAAATCATGATTCTCTATCATAATCGTTTTGTTGTTTCAACAACAAAACCTAATTGGAAATTAATGGAGCGAGAGAGAGAGAGAGAGAGATGGGTTTTACAGTAGTAGGCAACGAGGTGTTCGTGTTTCTGGAGCTCATCGGCCCGCTGAAGATAGGGGAGAAGTAGCTTCGCCGGTTCATTTTCCGCCGCCATGGACGACAGAGGAAAGTAGTAGCTTAGCAGAGGTGCAAAGGAAGGAGATAGATACAGATGCCTGCAGAATAATAAAACACGCCAAATCCGATTTACTGTATATCTATTTATTAATGGTTTAATTAGGGGCAAAACCAGGTATGGGTCGGTATACACTTTACTGTATCGAAAACTGTACTATGGCAAAATATTATACCACTAGCATACCGAATTTTTTGTATATAACAACTTCGGTATGGTTAATTTTTTTTATACCATTATACCGTATTTTTACAATATATCGAAATACAGTATTGTATATCGTTGTAATACTGCAAAAAAAAAGTCAATTTTATACCAAAAATATTTAAAAGTAGAATTTTCAAAGATTTTTCTTTTTAATTCTATTTATATTATAAATATATTAAATATAATATAATAATATTTTAACATATATCGATTATTCGGTATACGCGATATACCGAATATTCGGTATACCACGGCATACCGTGGTATAGAAAAATTAATATCGTTACCGTACCAAAATTTTTCAATACGGTATCATACGTACCGAAAATTGCGGTATACCCCAAAAAAGGTATTTTCGATATTTTTTTTGTATAGTAAGTGCGGTATTTCGGTAATTTTTCCACCACTAATTAGTACTCTCTTCGTTCCAAAGTAATTGGCGCATTTCTTTTGGGTATTAGATTCAATAAATTGATTTGTTAAAAGTTAAAGTGGCAAAAAAATAGGTATAAAAGAGAAGAAAAATCAAATAAGAGATAAAATTGAAGTTCTAAGAAATGACTGAACTAAACAAATTAAAAAGAAATAGTACGACTCAACTTGGGACGGAGGGATTATGTAATATCCTAATTCACATTAGGATTCTTTGACGCGGGGATGGAGGGACTATGTAATTCACATTAGGAGTAGGAAGCTCTTTCTTCTCACGTCCCCACTCCCTATGCACACATTTTCTCTTTTCTTCGTAGGAATATGGTGAATTGGTGATACCTCGGCACATAATAACTTGCCCAAACACCCAATTATGTTCTCATTTCTTCTCCATTTAATTATGTCTGCATTTCTTTTTGTCGTTTTTTCTCTCCAAAAAAATACTCTCTCCATCTCGGATAATTTGTCTCAGTTTTTCATTTTGGTCCGTCCCACGTAATTTGTCTCATTTCACTTTTATCATTTTTAGTAGTGGACCTCATATTCCAGTAACTCATTCCTATTCACATTTTATTATAAAACTAATATATAAATGTAGGACCCACGTTCCACTAACTTTTTCAACCTATTTTTCATTACAATTCTTAAAACCCGTGCCCGGTCAAAGTGACCCGAATTATCCGGGACGGAGGGAGTAAATTAGATGGAGGGACGACCAAGGCAGTTTTCTGAAAAGAGCAGGTAGATATATGGTGTCTGGAGTTTGGACCTCTTTCTATTCTCTCCATTCCATAGTAATATACTAGTTATTTTGCTATTTTGATACGTTCCATAGTAACAGAGTCATTTCCCTTTTTACTAAAAGTCAACACATTTTTCTATACCTACTTTACTCTCTCTTACTTTTTCCTCTCTTCATCTCTCTAGCTTTTTTCATCTTTCACTTTATTCTCCCTTTACTTAGCTTACATAACACAATTTTTCTTAATCTTCTTGCCGAAAATTTTTGCCTCCATTACTATGGAATGGAGGGAGTACTTAGATAAGGAATGAGTAAGTATAGGTAATAATAGTATATTACTTTCGTAGTCAGTAAAAGTAGATAAAAAATTTTCAGTAAAACAAATAAACTCACTCACTCTGTCATGCTCTTTATTTATTTCATATTAATAACCGCCTAAGAACATTATCAAGTACTAGCAGTTAGCCTCCTTATAAAAACATACACCTCATGCAGACTCTACCCTCAAATCACTAACAAGTATCATCACTACTCCGGTATCTCAACAACATACATTATACATATATATTATTAAACAACACGTTTTGATTTGAACACCTATGGTGTGGCGGGCAGGGTATCCGTCCCAGAGATGTGGGATGCTGCATCCTCTTTCGACATGGCCACGTAGTTCACTGGGGTGACCTGCCTCGTGTCTCTCTTCCCATCTCTGTTTATAGACCTCGAACCATTCTGGTGAGAGTTAAGCGAATGACGCCTAGTGGAGCTTCCATTGGCACTTCCGTTGGCACGTGGGCCCACCGCCTTCTTCGTGCTAGGCTGTCGAGCTGGGCTTGGCGTTGTGCTAAATGCTTCCGGGTCTTTAGTGAACTGTTCATGGGACTTCTTCTGATCCTGCAAAGAGCACAAACATAGTTGATAACATTTGACTTCAAATGAATGGTCATAAATCATAAGCAAGCACAGCCACAATCTAGGGAACCAGGCCTACCCGCATTCTCTTCTTCTCCTCCTCCCTGTCTTGTCTGAGCATTGCATACTCGTCTAGCATTGCAAGTAGAGGAACACCATCATAAGTAAACGTAATGCCACGATCTTGTTCCCAAGCACGAGTTTTAGCTACTAAGCTGTCTACTAGGGCTGCAGAACCAGAAAATGAAGAGAGTCATGAAGTCATCAAATATGCAAGAGTGGTGGCAAACCTTATTTAGCCTTAACTGCTCATAAGGACTCAAAATAAGATAAAAATACATAAAACATATGAAATTAAAAATTGATCCACCCTTTACTGACTACGAAATGCAACTATTATTAACATATGGAGTACTTCCATATCGGCTTATCTAGTAGATAGAGCTAAGGATCAAATAATTGGAAGTTCCTATGGCAATACATTATTGCATAATTAGGTCAGTACCTGGAATCTTATTAACCAGGATGCGTGCCTTTTCAGCTCTCTTCAGATTCAAGTGAGCACCTCTGCTAGCATTGTACCTGTTTTCATCCTGTTTTCACAAATGAAATCCTTATTGTGAGTTTCAATTCAAGTTTTAGGGAACTATAGAAGTGAATGAGATAGCAGATTTAGTTTAAGCCTTGTAGTTCAAAAGACATCTTTAGTTACAGAAGATACAGAGTGTTATTTTTAATCACTTGATGAATGATAGAATTGCATAAACCAAAGATCATATCAGGATGACCAAGTGAAAAATGAGGGCTGCTTAAATAATTGGCAATACTTGATTCTGAAATGAGAGAATATACAAAGTCACTGTTGCGCTTCAGATAAAGGAAACGGTTTGACAAAATAGCTTAGTGTAGCAGCATGTAAATGACTAAAGAAACCATCAAATTAACACATGTACGTAGCAAGTAATGCATAGCATGTAGCATAAACAGAGTGATTCATAGGATATGACAAACTAGGAGAGGAAGAGATTGGTGGAACTCCTACTCATGTGATTCTTCACAACTTCAGCAAATATAATCACTGTACTAATTGCTATTCACTATTTCCGAAAGAAAAGATCAAAATACACAACCTTGAGAATTCAGCAAGATAACTAAGGATTTAGGAAACCTCATGATAGTTGTGTATATATCCAAGTTCTAATTGCCATAGACAAGTGAGATATAGAATGTGAGAGTGAATAAAAACGAAGGATGCAATAGACAGTATTACCCTATTGTAATCTTCGAGCCAACTTTCTTCTTCACAAGCTGACATCCATTTTTCAACCTTATCCAATATCTCCTTCCTGCTCAAAGCCTCTTCTTTTGCTTTTAGTATCTGATTATCCATGTCAGCCAATAACTCTACAGGCTCAATGTTCCCTGAATCAATGAGTGACAAAATCTTTTCTCGAGCTGCCTCACCATCAATCTCTACATGTGCATGAGAAAATATCTCTTCAAGCTCAGATTGCCTCTTAAAAGCAATCTCCTTCATTCTGCTTGCTTTCAGCTGATCAAGCCTCTCAACCTCCACTTCAGCCTTTTAAGGAACAGGATAACATCAGCCAATGATTGCCTATGCCATACAGCATTCAACAAATAAATACATTGACGTACCTGTTCAATTAGGTCCAAAGCAAGAGCCCCAGGAATAGTAACTTCATCCACTGAAGCTGAAATATTACAAGTAACGTGGTCAAACAGGCTGCGCTCTTCAGGGGGGGTGTCCATCAAATTCCAAAGGTCAATTAGCTGAGTTGCTAATTCTTGAAGCTGTCAACATAAAAGTTCGAGTTAGCTGTCATTGTCTAGTGTCTACAATGCAAACACAAAATTCTCAATGCAGCAATATATAGTTAAGAGTATAAAACATATGCAATAAAGACTAATATGTGAAGTTCATAATCAATGGAATCAACAAAATGGGAATGGGGATGGGAATTGGAGTATTTCCGTAGGTTTTAATTTTTCTATAATAAGAGAGAGAATTAGGTAGTATGGTGACAAAATGCAGAGGGTTGAGCTTCGATAATCGAATGGATTGATCAAGTGTGCCTCATTCGACCAATGTAAAAAGAGTGGTTGTATAATGTTCATAGTTCATTATCATAAATCATCCAAAAGTGACAACCTTTTGCAATCTCTGCTTCTTGTCTTCCTTTAGTGCTAAAACAGTCTTCGCCAGCCCAGCTAGGGTGTCATTGCTGATGCTTTTGGACTGAACACCAGTGGCGTCATTCAGGCTTGGATGCACTTCTGTGACAGTAGTAAAGAAGTCCATGCCAAGGACAGCACAAAGATCGTGAACTGTGCTGACAAATTCAAGAACCTTGTGCAGCCTGTCACTCTAGAAAAACAAGAAAGAAAAGCCAAGAACAGTTCACTGTTTAGAGAAATGCTCCAAAAGCATTTAACAAACTCCGCATGTAAAAAAGTCGTTACCTTTTCCTTTTGAAGATCTTGAAGCTGAGCATTAAACTCATCTAACTTTTTCATGGATAGATTGGACTCATCAACTGTGATATTCTCAACCTGGGCACTAGTTCCAGCAATCTCCGCAGATATCTTCTGTATTTGAGATTGAACATCAGAAAACTCTTTTATCTTCTCATCCTTTTGTTTCCATAGTTTATCCAGTGCAGGAGCTATAGCTTCAAGTTGTTCCTTGATCGTTCCTGACGTCTTCTCAGGCTGCGAAAAAAGCAAACAAACCAAACTTTGTAAATTGACACTCTTCAGCAAGAATAATTTTACACAAATGCCACTAGCTTGAAATGATTGCCGCATTACTATAACATCTAGAGCTTTAAGAAAATGTCATTATCGAACATCATCACTTACTATTCCGACATAAGTCTTTTCTCCAAAAGCTGATAAGAGATTAGTGAGTTCAACTCTAGCATCTGCCAATGTCTGAAGAAGGTGGGCTCTAGATTTCACAGCCAGGTCAACTTTTCTCTTGTACACATCCAAGCACTCCTGATCCAATTGAAGAAGAATCCTGTCTCGCTCTTCGTCATTTTCGCCAACTTCATCCCAAATTTGCTGCAGGAAAAAAGATTCATTTCTTTGTCAGAATGCAACAACTCGAGGGCAACTGAAACACTCAGCAAAGTTCCCAAATTAGCCTTTAATGAGGAATTACCTGCAGTTGCTGCAGCAAAGATCCGCAAGTGGTTTGCTTCATATCCATTCTACTAGTTCAAAGAAAACCTGAAAGGAAAAAAAAGAAAAGAAAAGATAAATCATGAATTTCACCATATTCTAGTAAACCACCACCTAATGTGAGTTAAACTTAAACCCCACAAAAATCACTTTAAATCAACTCGACCTAATTCACAAAAGATCAAAAGCTGCAATTTTGAATATCAATGTACAGGTAGGGCTTAATCTAATAGCAGCATCGACAAAAAAATTGGCAATAATCAGAAACTCAATGCAGCACTGCACACGCACATAATCGGTAAAGTCAACTTCGGAGCAAGTGGATCTCTTTTAAAAAGAACATTGTCGATTGAATCGAGATATAACTCCACAACAGTGAAAACACTCAAAGCTACACGAGCATTCTCAACATTTTGAACAAATTACAGAAGAAAGAGCTGAAAATGAAGATGAAAGTTACCGGATCGTAGTAGGCGGGCCGGGTAGCGGGATATGTAGGCTCAGATCTACTGTACTTTGATGGTAGCTTGAGTGATGGTTGAGTGAGTGAGAGAGAGAGAGAGATGCAAAGGATAGAAGAAAAAGAGAGATTAATAAATTGGGAAGGGGACGGATGGGGTGGTGGGGTCGGGGGGCTCCATACGACGTCGTATTTGGGCGGAACATGTTTTATTGCCCGCGTTTGGGGCGAATTTAGCATGTGCGAAAGACAATTTTGCCCTTGTCGGAGTCGTGATTGGGATTTATAAGTGTTGTCAGAGTCAGTGTATTTATTGCATTAACTAAAAACTACCTACTAAAATAGTTGCTCCCAGTTTTAATTGCATATTTCTAATTTTCACAACAATTTAAAATCTTACTTAAAAAAAACTTCATAGTAATTTAATATGCATATTTAATTGATATTTTAGACCTTATCCAATAGTATCCCAAATACCAAAATAGTAATTTAATATGCATATTTAATTGATATTTTAGACCTTATCCAATAGTATCCCAAATACCAAAATAGAATAAGAAAATAATTTCAATCGCATCTCAAGCTTCATTCTATTTTAGATTTTTGACAATTAAATACTAATCTTAAGGTTTATATTATATGATAAACTAAAATCACTTTTTTAAATTTTTGATTATTTATTACATTATAATTCAAATAATTGTATATTTTATCAAAATAGAAAAGGAGTGCAAGAGAAATAAAAAAAATGTGTATTGAATTAGATTAGTTTAATAAGTTGATCCAATTTAATAAAGAGTTTAGTTAATTATCTTTTAAAGTTTTATTGAGAAATTAAATAAATAATTTGACATAATGAAATGAATTACTTTATTTAATTTAATAAATACTGTTATTTAATTAATTATCTCATTTAATCTAGTATGAAATTTGACAAAGCAATAGTTAAAATAATATTAATAATTAAAAAGGTATAAAATATAGAAATTATAAAAATAAAAAACACAAATAGATGAAAAATAAATAAATTATAACAATTAAATAATGTGTTTATGTTATTATGGTATCTTTAAATATATTTTAATTTAAGTTTGAACGTTATTGATGTTTAACGTATTAAATTTTATAGTGGTGTACTTTTTTTACTAAATAACGTACAATATATAAATATATTAAATAAAAATCCTATTATTACAGTATTAATTTTATAAGATTTATCAATAAAGTATTGTGAGTTAATGTGTGATGTAAATAAAATGTACTATATTGATATGATTGAAAAAGTATAAGTGGAGAATATACATTTGAGTTTCATATAAAGTATGGACTAAAATCGATATTTCAGAAAATGGGTTTGATATAAAGTTGGGACTAAAATGGATATAAAATGGTTAGAGATAACCTTAATTACTGCTTAAAGCATCCTTAATCATCTATCTCCTCCGCCATAATAGCATTCCTCTATTTTTCTGCGCCAAACCATAACACTTGCATTGTATCACCCTTCTCAAATTAATTTGCATTTTGTTTTCACTTCAAATAATTGCAAATTTAAAATATGAAAAAAGAATAAGTAGTGAAATTACTTCATCTACGCTAAATTAGATTCTGACAACCTATCATGTTCCAACCCTACCTCAAAGCAAAGTCCTCCATCTTTTCTTGATCGTTTAGGTTGAACAAGAAAATATTGTTGGGATCAATCTTTTTCCGTAATAAAAGCAAAATTTGCTAAAATTGAAAGTAGATTGGAATTAATGAAAGAAAAATGGGGTTGTATTTATACTATATTAATTTGGAGTATAAAAAAAAGTGTAGTATATTAATGGAAAGTTGATTTGAAATAAAAGCGATCAACGCCCACCACGCTGAGAAAATATTCAGTGGTTCTTCCACACCACCATGACACCATGAGATGGTGTGTCCAACCAATTATCTATTGACAAATAGGAATATAAAAAGGTACGCATCCAACTAGACATTCAAGCATTTAGGAAACATTCATTATACCACTTTTATGAAAAATTGAATGATATAAATATGGAAATTACTACTACTGGTATATTGCATACTCCTATTTATAATATAATAAAAAAAATAAAATCATATCCTAACACTTGCGAGTATATTCTTTTGGGTGTGAATATTGGGTGTGAATATGATTATCTTTTTTCTTATTTATTATGCATATAAATAAATACATATGGTATTATACATGACCATAATTTAATTTTATTTGCAATATTAACCAACTATTTAGTAAACATATAATCATTTATATGCACTAGAAAAAGATAGAAAAATTACATTATGGGCATACTTTTTTTAATTAGTGTAGAATTTTCAATTATATACTTACGTATATTTATGTAGGTTTGTGTTAAAATGACAACTCCTCTTAAAATGACAACGTGACAACGCTTATACGTGCAATATTATTAACGCTACACAGCAATATTCAATACGGTAGACAGCAATCTATAGATTCTTTGTATAGTGTGTCGGATATTCTTTGTTCAAGAAAAATTCTTTGTTTAAAGAGCAGCAGATTGCTGCCCGTCTTTTTCCAGATTTTTTTTTTTGCCACGTGGCAGCTTATTATTCGTCCACGTGTACAAATGATTGGCTAGAAATGGTGGTATGGTGTTATTTTAAGGGGTGGTGGCACCCTAACATGCCCCTATTTATGTATGTATATAAGTAAGAAAAAGAAAATCATACACGTAAAATAATATTAACAAAATGATGTAGGATTACATATTTTATGGGGATACATATTAGCTATTATTATTATAGTAAGTGCAAATATATATATGAAATACATATAGAAAGCTGAAAATATATTGGTAATGTCCATATTTATATTATGCAATTTTCTATAAAAGTAGTATAATGAATGTTTCCTAAATAATTGCATGTCTAGTTGGATGAGTGACTTTTTATATTCCTATTTATTAATAGATAATTGGTTGGACACACCACTTCATGATGTTATATTGGTATGGAAGAACCACTAAATATTTTCTCCACCACACCCTTCACTAACCCCAAGACCCGTTCCCCTATCCACCCGCATCTCACCCCCTCCTGCAATGGACGCCGCCACCCGTTGGGACAACCCAGGCGGCGCAGCCTCTCTGCATCCATTGTAGATGCTCTTAGGGTTGAGGTGGATAAAGTCGAATAGAAAAAGATACAATCAATTTTAAATTTGATCGCCAAATCACTCACCCTACTTAGACATTAATGGAAAGATTAGACTGTACCACCTCTCTCTATCTACCAACCTATTCCTCTTTGATCTAAAAAATCCAACCTAATATTCCAGCCTTTAAGCTCAATACCCGTGACTCAACCTCAACATCTATAAAAAGATAAAAAGTCCTTTCTCCATAGCATAACAATAATAATCTAAGCTTTAAACTTGGACTTGCAATAAGGTATGCTACTTTTCGTTTCATCCAAGTGTATAGGTTGGGCTAACTGGGGTATGCATTACAACCGATTAAGCTAGCGGCGGAGTCATTGGTTCTTCAAAAATCTCATTTCTTGATAGGATTTATGATAACAAATGGAGTAGTACTATATTTGAGACATTACAAAAAGAACAAGCAAACCCATATAAATAATTGTATGTTGAGTAATTTTTTTGGTAGTGTAATTTTCTATTTCAGCACTTACAATTATTACTTGAATAAAAAAAAATACAACTCTATAAATTATTTTGTTGGACATAATTATTTAATTATAATATTAACTTTAAACAAAAATAAATTAATTAAATATAACAAAAATAAAATAAATAAAAACACAAGCCACCCTGCGGCGCAATATTATAGGAACAACATATGTAGCATTATAGAATATGACCAACAGATTCGAGCCCCTAACCATTGTATATTCAATTGATAATGGAATATGTTCACAACCTATTTAATATGAATACCTCCTAACTTTTTCGTGTGTTTATTTGTCCATTTAAAAATTATTTGGAGCCACTTACTAAATCACGTCTTAGGAATAGCCAATCATCAGCCGTTCTATTTTAATAATTTAATACGGCTTGGAGCTCTATGAAATATTAATTGCATTTTTTATCACCCCACAAAGCCATCATTCGATTCTATATGGAGTAGTATTATTCATTTTGCACAAAAGAATTACTCCATCACAACCATTAAATATTCTATTTTTTTTAGTCTGTCCATTATTAAATAATTTATTTTATTTTTATCATTTTTGGCAAATGACCCTCAAGTTCCATTAACTTACTCTACTCATATCATATTATAAAATTAAAAAAAAATAGGACCAACATTCTAATAATTATTTCTATTAACCATTTTCTTTTACAAAATCAAATAATTTCTTAAAATTCAAATCGATCAAATATGAGACATCTATTCGTGGATGGTAGATTTGGTTGCTCTTGACGAGGTTGCTCTTGAACTTTGGAGGTTAGATTTGGTTGCTCTTGACGAGGCTAGAACGAGGCGCCACTGCGGCCCTAATTTTAGTCTTGTGTGGGGTGGAATGCCCAGTTGCACGGCTGATTTCGCGGCAGCACGCGGCCACTGTAGCAGTCGGCCGCCGAACATTTTCCTTTCTCCTTTTTTTATTAGACTGGAAAATAATGTAGGTAGAATTAAAACATTCCAAAATAATGTGATCACGGGACTCGGGAGAAGATGGGTATTTTGGAAAAAAAGACATATATTCGGTGGGAAACATGACAATTATATACACATCAATCACAATGCATGATGATAGAATTGATCTTGTCGTGTTTTTTATTTTCTAGGCTCGATTATTTTTTGAGACTACGGCATATAATAAAATCGAATTTATACCATAAAGTATTTCATTTCACCCCAAGATACATATGTTAAAAAAATTTGATACGTACTTAGAAATACGAGTACTAAATTTCATAAATAATATGAAAATATATGTTAATAGTTAATACATATGCTTTAATATGAATGTAGTAGAAAAAATTGTAAATTTTATCCCTTGGATTTTGAAAGAGCAACCGAGCATTTTCATGAATACAAAACTATACTCCAATTTTTTTTATAATAGCAAATAAAAGCAGTATGAAAATATTTCTTAATAGCAAGTTACTAAATTAATTTAGTATTTCTTAAACTTATAAACTTTTAAAAACACAATATGCATATTGGTAATTAAATACTATAGCAAGTTAATTTTAGTAGTATTTGCCAAAAATCTAAGATTGGCTGCAAATCTAAATAATAGTACTAAAATGAAATGCTGAAATTACATAGTTACAGTAATGACTATATTTTTAGAACAATATTAATAATTTGAATGTTTTATTAATACTAATAATTCAAGTTTTAAAATATTTTTGATGTAAACCAAATTTATTTAGGATTTAATCTGTGTACTAGTCTTGTCCCAACAAATATTCTTTTAAAATTAATTGGTTAAACATAAAAATGATTGAGATGCAGCGAAGGGATAATGTGATCGGACTGCCAACATGTCTAAATCGATGCTAGGTGTCGCATACAATCAATCAACGTCACACTCAATTTGCTACATATTTAAAATTATAGTTATAATTAACGATTTTCATTCAATCTTGCAAAATAGGTAAGATTTGGGTGTGCATTGAAAAGTGCACCAAGAAATGGATTTGGTTTTTTACATTTATCCCACATTTTCACTTTTTCACCTTTCCACATTTCCACTTAAAGGGATAAATTTGTCAATCTATAATTCTATTAAGTCAAAGTCTTTATTTTATACTCCATAATATTTGGATCAATTCTTGGGCCAATTCTAATATACTAAACAAGAGGGAACATATGAGATATGTGGCCAATTGTGGCTCAAATCTTGACGGGCCCAAATTGATAGAAATAAAATATGAGAAAGTGAGCACGCCGATGTTAAATTGCAAAAAATTACTATAAAATACGGTCGAATTTAGTTGTTTTATATTTTTAAAAATTCGGCTCAGTCAGGCTCTTGTCATGCACGCCCCACGCGATGGTCAAGACGCACGCGGTCTAATACGGTCGAATTATTGGTTCGAAACGAGTTCAATAGATTTAACTACAAGAAATCTCTCAAGGCTATTCAAAGTGAATCAAACTTTAAACAGATTCCAACTTTATAAGCTGCCTAGCTATTACTGTTTGATCCTTAGTTCATTATATTATGAGTAGGAACGAACTCAAAGCAAATGAAACACAACTAGAATTGATTTTCATTATATTATTGCTAAAATGGATCCAAAAAAGCTCAAGAACATGTCCAATCGTCGAAAAAGAATGTGCAAATCTATACTAAACCTGAGAAATGGAAGGGTGTAAACCTTGATATATCTCATACCTCTCCCTTCAAAATCGGGTGTGACCGTCTCTGGCTCTCTTACTTGTTTATGAACTGGATGTCTGCACGCTCTTTCAGCCATTCTAGTACTTTTGCTCCCTCAAGCACCTCTTGTACCTGACCAACAAAACATCACTCTTCTTTTCAGGATGAGAAGCTTTTGATTTCAAGGTTTATTTTTTCTGATTACAGATTGCAGAAAATGAATAACATAGTTATAGTAACCTGTTCCCGGACTCGTTCCTCATCGTACTCTTGGTTGTGGCGTTTAAACTCATCGATCGAATTCTCAACCTCCTTCACTATCTCGTCTGTTACTATCTGCATCACACCAAATCACAATAACCACATTCAAAACAGCTCGTGACACACGGGAGGGATTTAAACTGAACTGAACGAAATTTGGAGTCGAATGTATGTATATATACACTCTGCTGTTTTTTAATATGAAAACCCCACCATGTCTGCGATAAACATAGGCTAACACCCCCTACACTAATATGATTCACGAGAACTTCATCCATGTTCGATTTCTCAATGTGCCACCAAGTTTATCACAACTACATAGATAACCGCATAAAATAGGTTCAAGAAAGAGGAAATTTTTACGATACCTGCAAGTTTTCGCGTTTGAATATGTCACCAACAGCTAGATTCTGCTTGATAATATTCGTTATATTTTCTCTCTGGTTTTCGAGGAAATCCTTCACTGCCTTGGGACTTGATAGGGCTTCCAGTTGTTTTTCATTGAGTTTCATATTAGCCTGAAAAAGTAAATAATCGATCTAGTGAGTACTTTTTCAACGGAAAACTGCTGATGTTCTAAATAACCAGTTAGATTTCCAGCAAGCCTAACCTGAATTTGCAGAAGTTGTGCTCCATAAAGCTGCCTTCCTTGTTCCTCAAACAAAGATGGAGGAATATCGACTTCAACCATCTGAATCGAATCAAAGAATGCATCAGTATCAGTTCAAATGCATGAGCAAGGATAAGATGAGCAGTCTTTAGTAACGAGGACATGAACTGGTCGTATATCAGCTCGATAACCACATGATTTTTTATTTATTTATTTATTTATTTTTACAGAAAAAGAGAGATTACTTTGTGTAACTGATCCAAAATTGCATTGTCTGCAGCTTGCTCTTTAGCTGTTTGCTCCAGCTCAAGAAACTTTTGCAACAATGTTTCCTTAACCTGCATAAAATCAAGATACAATCAACATTAAATCTCAAGTCGTGTGTCCCGTGCAGATAAACATACCAATTGTAATTCGCTATATGTGCAAAAGTTTGGTGCAACAACTTGCCTCCTCAATGGTGGAGCAACCTGCCAGAATCTTTTCAGCAGTTGCGTCATTCAATTCGGGCAGATCTCTGAAGAACAATTCCTTGCATTCCACCTTAAAAAGAACAAGTAATGAAAGATTAAGGTTAGGGAATCACTTCGTACATACCATTTCCGTACATGAAAGATTATATTCATTGAAAATTTGTACGTGCAGTTCACATCTTACGAACTATGAAATGTTTCGACCACAAAACACCTCTTGATATATTTATCCAGAAATATGGATTGGAAATGTGAACTATGTAAAGTAGAACAATAATATCTACACGGCTTCACATTGATATATGACTTTTGAAAATCAATTCTAGTCAAGAACTACATGTTTTATGTTCACTCAGTCTGCTAAACAATGTAAAGTAGAACAATAATATCTACATGTTTTATGTTTGGACTGAGTTATGAAGCGCAATAAGAAAAATGATAATACAGTCAAACTGACAGGAATCTGTATAAAAAGATACGAGCAAGTGTGCATCATGCGCGTGATGATGAAAGAACTAACTGTGAACAGAGCGCGGACACCACGGAGATCTTCTTGTTCCCATGTATCAGGGAAGGTATAAGGGAATATCTTAGTTTCGCCACGTTTTATTCCAACAATTGAATTCATAAAATCTGGAAGGACTTTATCTTCGTCTTCAGTGTCAAACCGAAATCCTGAAAAAATAAAATTGCAAAATAATATAATAAACCTTTAATGGATTTGAGGTAGGAATGACTTCCATAATCATCATAGTAAGTACCTATAAGGGAATATGTTAAATATTGAATGTAAAACTAATTTCATAACTCAATGTATACATGGAACTGCCGAATCAAACATCCACTTATTTAAACTTCACAAAACTCTTTCACATTTATGAAGATGCATTCACTTTTTTGCAAAAATCTATACAATCTACAGTCTACTCTCTCAGAAGGATAGACATTTGGTGTCAACCTAAACAGAAAAGAATAAATATCAAACCAGAAAGCTCATGTTTTCACTCTCATCTGTCAATCCCCTATTCTATTGTAAATCAAAATTCTGCAGTTTCCGCATAAGCACTTCAAGAAACAAAAAACCAACGATGAAAAATATGCGTAGGAATATGTTTGTGAGTCTCAATATAAAGAATGACAGAAAGAAATTGAAACAAACCTTTGCTCTCAGCAGATGGTATACTTTTACCAGTTGATTCATCTTGCTCAATCGTCGCAGCTGATATGTCAAGAATTGCAACATCACCTAGCTGAACAGGTTTTCAGCTTATAAATAACTTCATCGAATGAGAAAGAACCAAATTACAAGACTAACAACAGAAGCAACTGCTTATGTCAGCTTCATGCGATCAACAGAATAATCACTGTAAATAAGGAACATAAAAACTAAACTTGCAACAAAAAGTATTAGATGAACGTGAAAAAGAAGTTTAGCATGTTCAGTTACGTAAGAAATGAAAGAAAAATTCAGCACAGTGGTAGCAAAAGATCATGATCTAAGATAGACATTCAAAAAAATTACTACTACAGGAGTTTAACACAAGACACTGCATTTTCCAGGAACCTCAAATCTTACAAAAGAAATTTATGTTTCACAAAATCTTGAAATGAATTGCAACTATATTGTTTTGAATTTACCTGAAGTCCTCTGTCAACTACGATTTTTAAAGCACCGAGAGCCTTGTGACGGCGCCGTAGTTCTTGTTCAGCTGCAGTCTGAGCATCTATCTCCTTATCAATCTCAACAACAACCTTTAAATTCTTGTATCCATCTTCAGGATTCCATATGAGTTCAGGAGCAACATCAACAAATATATCATATCTGACCACAAGTTCGGAAGCATGAACTCCAGCTGTGAGTGTTAAGATGATAACTTTTATAATAGTGTATTAGCAATCTTTAGGTGAATTATGTCATAAATGCATGGTATATATGAAATATCCTAGTACCAGGAACATCATTTCATATTTTACACATACGCACTATAAGGTCAAGGCAAAACTCATAAAATGAGATCCACTCCCATCATCACTACTTGCCAAAAAACAAAGTAAAGGTCAAGAGGTCAGAATCTCTGATATCTCAGTACATAGTATTTACATACTACTTGCCAAGCATAACTCATTGTTTTGATGCATCAATTGTGAGGAGATTTTTTTCTTGAAATAGCTAATGTACCTCAGAGATTTCATTGACGAAAACGAACTCTCCATCTCCGAAAATTTAGTTGAAATGCGGATTGAATCTTCCAAGGCTTTTCCGCTTACCTACAAAATAAAAGGAATTAAAAATGGTTAACAAATACACTAAACCTGCAGTATTTTATAAGTATGATAAAAAAAAATAGTAACAGAACAGTCTTATTTGAATCTATCATATCAAATGCTGTGACAACATTTACTTCATTTTAATTTCTTAAAATGAGCAATTGTTACGTGCATAAAAGAACCGATAAACAAGTTTACAAGATATCCCAGTCGCATATCAATATAATCACAATTTATCTTAAGGGAAGCAATTTTTAGAAACTATTAAATGAATCTCACTGAAGACAAGGCATGCGGAAGTGTTCTCTTTAAGATAGATTCTATTGTGGCTCCTTTAACAGTCTCCTTCCCAATATAACTAATAAGTATACTTTCTGGGACATTCTTCCCTGGACGAAACCCTGGGATCTGCAACGATAGAACAAACATTATTCAAATCCTCTGGTCAATACAGCTGAATAGATAGAAAAATTGCAAGGGGATGTACTAAAAGATAGTTAGCACATTGGCAAGTGAGAGAGTGATCTCTGATGAAAGGTGAACACCAAAAAAATCAATCTAATCTCAATAATTTCTTGAACATCTGGAGACTCATCACCATTGTTTGTAGATACTTTCTTGAACATCCAGAGAATAAAGAAAACTAGAAACCTCAAATATGATTAGTTGACAGAATTCCTAGTATTCTCCAAACAAAACAAATCCAACAGATGCTAACATCAAATAGATATAAATCAACCCTCACACAACCTTGTGAAATTCTGTTCTTGAATTAGGCTAATATATGAATATTCCCATAAAGACAAAGCATCAAAAGCTAAGAAGTCCAAGTTACTACCTTTGCTTGTTTGGTGAACTCCCTCATGACTCTTCTGTAACAATCCTCACATACCTCTGCGGGAACCTCAACACTCAACTTTACCTGCAGACATATGAGAATCAGAATTGTGGACTGCTAATAACTGCCACAAACAAAAATTGACTTATTGTGGTGTCAAGTATCCGTAAAGATGTTTCAGAACAAGAAATTCAATTAGTACTAAAGAGGGAATAAACGTGGAGAGATGATCATGGGAAAAAGAAAACTGACTCTTGAGTTGGGTTCGGGGGTTTCTGTAACAATGAGGTCGGCGGGGAGCTTGTCGGAAACGGCGCCGTCAGCAGTGGCGGGGGCGGCCGACGCTACAAATGGGGTGGAATTTGTTCTTCGGGAGAATTGGCGGGAAGAATGAGTTAGTGGTGATTGCTTGAAGTGGGATTTGAGGAAAGAAACAGCGGAATAAGAAGGAGGAGAAAAGGAAGAAGAGGGCTTGAGATGGAAGAAGGTTTGGACAGTGGTAGCACAGAAAGACTCCATCTTTGTTATTGCAGCACCACCTTCTTCTTCTTCTTCAGGCTGCAATACAATGGAAAGATAGATAAACAGGATAAGATATTTTAATCTAACAAAATGCGACGTCGTTTCTTTTTATTTCCCTTCTTCTTTCTATATTTTTTTCTTCGTAATTTTTGATATTGTACTCTTGGTTTCTTTTGCTTTGTTTGAAGTTTAAAAAATTAAAGCTTAAAATTTTGAATGGAACAATAATGCGTTTAAGTAAGGGCTGACCCAGGAATATAAATGAATGGAGAGCAAAATTATATGCAAAGAAAATTTGAGAATGTGAGAAGAACAAATATAAAGAAATTTTAAAAATTTGTAAAATTGGGGGAAAAAATAGTACTCCCTCTGTTTCAAGAAAGATGACTCATTTCTTGGACAGCGAGAATTTATGCAATTTTATTTTTGTGTTAAGTGGAGAGGATAAAGTACTCCTGAGAAAGATGAAATAAAGTAAATATAAAAGTGCTTTCATTTATAGTAATGAGTCATCTTGATTAGGACAAATAAAAAAGAAAAATGAGTCATCTCCAATGGGACAGATGAGGCATGTTACTAATGATTTGAGGAGGTGCATTTACCCCATTTTAACATATGTTGGCTCTGCCCACGCTTTTAAGGTCATCTCTATAATCATTTACGCTAAACTCAAATCAATTTTTGAGTATATGTTATGCCAAAAAAGTAGTTTTACTCTAACCATTTACACCATTTTGGAGTATTTGTCACAAAAATTTCCCAGTAACACCTGATATGGTGTTATTCCATTGAAAAATTTAAAAATGAGTTTGGATTTAATATATGGTTGGAGATCTTATCTTCACCAAAAATAACTTTTGGTGTATAATTGGAGATGGTCTAAGCCTAACTCAAAATTCAAATTTACATTGCTAAATTGTTAAGGTTACAAAGTTGATAGACTTTTTATAAAAATAGACATATCTATTTCTTTGCGTTATAAAACATCGTCATTTAATATATACAACATCACCAAATAAAATTATTACTACCAAAAATAAATGTTTTCTTTTTGAATTTTTTTAGTCAATATACATTATGATTTTTATAATAATAATAATAATTACATACTAATAAAAAGAATATCCTTTTCTAATTCTCTTTATATTCTAGTTAAGATGATATTCAATATTTAATTATCATGAGAATTTAAGATGAGAATTTAAGAGTTATTGGTTACTATATTTAATTTGAGAAAGAAAAGACGAGACAATGAATAAAATGAGTTTGGATCTCCTGCTGTGACTCCAAGCACAACAAGGGCTGCGGTTACATATGTAATAATAAATTATAATAATATACTCCCTCCGTCCACGAATAATAGTTCCGTTTTTCTATTTTTGTCCGTCAACGAATAAGAGTCTCGGTTCATAATTACCATAAATGGTAAAGAGACCCCACATTCCACTAACTCATTTCACTCACGTATCATTTAAAACTAATATATACAAGTGAGACCCATATTCCACTAACTTTCTTCCACCCACTTTTCCTAACATTTCTTAAACCCGCGCCATTTAGAAATGAGACTCTTAATCGTGGACGGATGGAGTATAATATATTACTCCCTCCGTCCCAGATTAAGAGTCACTTTTTACCATAAAAGTTCGTCCCAGTTTAAGAGTCATTTTTAGAATTTTCCATATTTGGTCATACAATTTTACTCCATTCTTCATCAAAATTACATAAAAATGTCATTATCGACATTAAAATAAATCAAAACAAAAATCAAAAGTCAAAAGGGAACCACCTTCAACCAACTCCACCATCTCACTTCATTTATTACACACTCCACCAGCTCACTTCATTTATTACACACTTCAACTTTTTTTTAAAATTCGAGCTATAACAATAAGTGACTCCAAACGTGGGACGGAGAGAGTAATTTTTTTAATTTAAAAAAATTATTATGTGTAACAGCAGCCCCTTTTGTGCTTGAAGCCACAACACGGGATCCATATCCGAATAAAATGGGGGGGGTGTGAGTGTGAGTCGGTGTGACTCGTGCGAGAAATGACAAAAAAATTATCTGAAAGATGCATCCAACGGTTCCAAAGCAAAGGTGGAAAAGGAAAGGAGAATCTAAAAATTGGGGAAACGTGAATTAATTAGTGTTGGCATTACCAATACCTAGTACTAAACCGAAGTAAAGAGAAGCTCTCTCGTGTCTTCCCCATCTGCCACGACACCCCTCCATGGAAGCCGTGGGGTCCAGACAGAGCCGCGCCTCCTCCCGCTACGCCTCCGGCCCCTCGCCGCCGGTCTTCACCGGCCGCGTCAGGAAGTGGAGGAAGCAGTGGGTCACCTCCCCCGCCGCCACCGTTTCCAAATCCGGCAAGCGCAACGACGCGCCGCCCCTCCGTCTCTGCCGCTGGACCCCCCTATCCGCCGCCGATGACCCGCCCAAGCGCCGCCAATTCCGCTACGCTCCGGTACTAGTCACTCTGATTTTGATTTTGGGGCTTAATTTAGAAGGCGAATTTGAGTGAATTTTGATTTATGCAGATTGTTCCCATTGAGAAGGGGAAAATGAAAAGTGTGGAGAATGAAAAGGAAGAACCACCTCAGGTTACTTTTTTTGTTCCTCAATTTGATGAAAATGTGAGTTGCTCAACATCTGTTTTCATCTGTAGGAAATCAATGAAGATGAAGAAGCAGAGTCAAACACTGCTGAGCCTGAGATGTGAAGAGCAAAGTGAGGAGGATTAACATTAACTATGGTTTAGTTAGTAGTAGCTTTGTGTTTTAAATGGTGTAAGTACTTATTAAGTAGGCATGTATGTAAGTGTAACTCAGCTGAATCTCTTAATCCTATCCCTGTTTATTACTCTTACTAATACCAAATACTATTCAACTTGCCTATATTGCACTATAATGTCATGATTTTGTATTTGATTTGAACATTATTGCTTTGTGACTAAGACCCCAAAACTCTTTTGGGAGTCTCATCTTTCCACCAATACCATTGGTTCCAAGCATTCTTTGTGGCAATGACTTTGGAACTTTGGTTTCGACAATGTACACCACAGAATAGACAATGAAATACCGATAAGAGACCGTGGGCGATCCGATAGAGTAACCCGAGATGCTGTCTCAACTACTGATGTTGCGATAAAACTACAAACTTCTTCGCCTTTTGTGACCTTGTTGATCTTTGTGCCTTTGTCGGAGTTTGCTCACACAGCTAATTTATTCCATGATTATCATAAACTCACTCTAGCATACCGATACGAATTTAACCAATTTACATCAAGATTGTAAGACATACTATTCCTTCGATATCAAGTAACTAGGTCTGCGGAATTCGAATTGGAGTTTTCAATTCCAAAATCAATATTTGGTGCCACAAAATATTTACATTTGGAATTGAATTACAATTCTAATTTCTTCCAATTCCATAATTTGAATTTCACGTCAGAAATAGATAATTGAAATTCTAAGTAGTTAGTAAAATTGAGCATCTTCACATACTACACATACAAACACATATTACACACACTTTCATATCAATTTTATCATTTTGACAACCGAACAAATGATTTCGAGTTGAATTATTATTCAATTTCTTCAAATTCAATTCCATGAAATTCAAATTTAATTTGAAATTTCATGTACCAAACAGACCCTAAGTGTCAGACAAGACTTAAATGAAAGTGGGTAGATCTCGGCCGGCTAAAATATGTAGAGAGATCAAAGAAGAAGAGAGACAGAAAAAGCTTAACAGCATTATATTTAATATTTAGAATTTTAAGACTAACTAAGAGTGTCAACTATTTTAATCGGATACCCTATGTCAAAATTTTTAAATAGTTATCAATCGTTATTAGTGATTATATATGCATATCTGAAACATATTCGCATACGGAGTACTAAGTTATGAGTTATCTGCATATAATTTTGTTACAAAACCTAATAGTAAAAATCATGATTTTCTGGGTAAAAAAAACTTGAGAAGTACTCCGTAGTACATTCTTATGCTCTAACTCACTCCGTGGTTACATTTTTTCCTATTTACTTTTAGTTCTTTTATAGATCAATTTCTTTATGTTAATTTTAATTACTTTTATGTTACTTTAAAAATGGTTGTCATCTTTAAAAAGGGTTGTCATCTTTACATAGGGTTGTCATCTTTACATAATCCTACTTGTAGTACTTTTATTGATCAATTTCTTTATGTTGATTTTATTTACTTACTTTATAAATCGGACTTTGATCATGCTATTTAAATGAATTTTATAGTTATTTAAATATATGAATTCGTTAGATTTCATTATAAACAAATAAGAAACATTTCAAGTAATTTTTTGTTTGTTTTGTGTGAATAATTATGATTATAAAGAGAGACTGACATAAACTATCCATTCAAAGGTTTATTCATTTTATTAGCTACGTTTGATACTAACTTATACTCAATTATTAGCAAAATATACGTAAAAATGATTTCTTCTCCTCGATCCATCATCAAATGACTCCTCAAATGCTTTCATCCTTGATGCAACGGCACCTTCCTTCAAAGCACCTGATTGTGGCATCGATACATGCTACGAGAAGCTCGCAGTCCTTGTCTATCTGGCACGTTGGAAAGCCATCGTCTTGCTGGGGGAGGGTGTCCGGGGCATCGGCTTCAATCAAGCTTTGTTTGATACAAACGCACTCCCCATTATCACATGCCAATATTTCAGTTTCAAATGTGAGACATTTCAATTGATCGTAGCAATCCTCGACCTTCTGGCACGTTAGTCCCACACCTTTTGCTAACTCTGTCAATCGTAAAAAAATAAAAGAGTCAAGTTATGCATGAAACAGATAGATAAATAGAGAGATAAATATACAGAGAAAGAACCTAGAGTGGCAAGCAAGAAAGCGAACACAATGATCAATTTTGGAGAAGCCATTAGTCTTTTACACAAATGTATGTTATTGCTGTTTCATATATATAGAGGTATTCACAAGATGAAGGATATATGAAATTAATTCATATACACGAAACTTACATATATTAATGAAACATGACGTGTCGAATTGATGATAGATATAACCATTTCATCTAAAATTACAAACGAAATGACATGATATAAATGCCTCACATATGTTTGCAAAGGCTTACAGTATAAAAAACACACGTGTTACGTTGCACAAATTAGTTAATAAATACATATGTTACTATAGCAAATTAATCTATGTTTAATACTACGTTAAGAGAAATGAAAATAGAATTAATGGGAAAAATTAAATCTCAGGATGCAGTTACATAATACTGCTATTTGACGTGTTACAGAGGACAAAAGAAAAAACTCACAACGAGATAAAGTTGATCTCTTAGTTAAGCAACTATGTTTGCTCGTGCATTCTTACACTACATTTGTCCAAGAAAAATAGTTATATTTTTCTATTTTGATCTTTCTATTAAAATTAGTTTATAATTTTTTGACGATTCTTATTTTTCGTTAATAATAATACTTTTAACTATTTTTCCTATTTATCTTTTATATAAAATATATGCATTGTTAATCCGAATATGCACCTAAATGTACTTTGTTCTATTATAATCGCAGTTTTCCACAAAGGAGTTATATTAGGAGTTTGATTAACCGATCAATTGTCGTCTAAATGAACCAATAATCCCATTTTGAAATGATTTAGTCCACCAAAAATGGAATAACCGATTATTAAGTGGTAACCAAAACAAAACAAGACAAGACCGGCACAGTGTTGAATTACAAATACGATTGAAAGAGAGAGAAGTATAGCTCAAATTATGATTATTTCATAGGCAATAGTCTCAAATACATACATACATTGCCAAAATATCACAAAACTCTTATTCCCGATTGATTTTGCCAATCATATTTCTTCTGTGCTTGACTATTATATTCGGAGTGATTACTAAAGTAAATACCACCGCTCTTCGCTATCCACCATGACTCATTTGGTCTGGCCTTGAAGAATTTTTCGTGATAAACTTCAAAATTTTGTTTCTTTTTGCCCCAAAAAAAACGACAGAAAAATATCGTGGTTGGTGTGACATCTGGACAAAAACTCCACTGATAATCTTGGTTTGGGTAAAGGAAGTGGTCTCCGAGATCATCATCTCCAGATTCACAATGAACTTTTAAAGATGGAGAATTTGAAGGCAAATTGCTAAGGATATGGACATGATGCTTTGATGTGAGAAAACATCCATCGCCAAAAAGGCAGATTTCCGCTAAAAGAAATAACAACAAAATTTTCTTCATTGTATTTCTTTTTCCTTCGTAAATTTTCTGTGTATATTATGGTTTAGGGATTTATATATATATAGTTTATTTTTGTTTACAGAGAAATGGAAATGATTCATTCTTCTTGTCAATTAATTGGCATTTGATTTGCTTTCACTGCCATACTTAGAATTTTGAATTGAAGCGAATACGCAAATATGGGGAAAATATATTTGTTTTTTCTTAAAATTAACTGGGGCAAACAAATACCATATAATGATATAAATGAATACTCCGGATTACATGTTATAAATATAATTGATTTTGAGGTAATTTTATAATTGGGTTACTTTTTATGTACAACAACAACTTCCCCAAATTAATTGTTTACTGAATGTGGCACAAAATTAAATATTACAAAAGCCTGAAAATAGTATTCCCTTTGTCCCACAATAAGAGTCACATTTGGTGTGGACAAGGATTTAAAGAAGTGTAAAGAATTGTGAGTTGGAAAATTAGTGTAATATTGGTTCCATTTTTTTATATTGCTTTTATAATAGATAGTGAGTGGAGTGAGTTAGTGAAATGTGAGACCTACTTACCGTTTATGGTAAAGTAAAATGTGACTTTTATTGTGGGGCAGAATAAAATGGCAAAAATGTGACTCTTATTGTGGAAAGAAAGAGTATAAAAATTCCTCAAATGTATTTAAGTTTTTGTTCAGAAACTTCTGGTGATATATTATTGATAAAGATCAAAATTGGTCCTAAACATATGGCCAAAATAAGAAGTTGGTCCAAAATATTCACTTTTTTAAAAAATTGGCTCCTAAACAAGCGAAATCGTTGTCGATTCGATCTTTTTTTTGACGGAACCGTCAAAATTGACTGTCGATAAATCAAGATTGGATTTTTATGAATTTTGTAAAATGAAAAATTGACAATATCAATTTTTATTGTATTAAAATCAAACTAAATATACATAACAAAACTAACGACGCTAAGGCCATATCCAACCATTTACACTGAGCTCAAATCCAGTTTTGAATTTGGATCATACCAAAAAGTAATTATACTCCAATCATTTACATCAAACTTACACCCAAAAAAATATTCACCATATCTGTACTTTTTCAATTATGCCTCCATACTTATTTAATTTACATATTAATCCCACAATATTTTAAGAATAATTTGTATAGATTAAATAATTAAACAAAATTTTCTTATTAATATATTTTGTACTTATTAAATATACTTTATATTCAAAAAATTACACTACTTTTAAATTTATTAATTACTACTTGCAAAAAAAACATACTTCACTAATATGATAGTCTCACGATAGCTTGCTAATCCTAGTATTTATTTATTTTTCAATAAAAAAGCTTTTGAAATTTCCAAAAAAAGTTAGGTGTAAAATATGGCAGACTCATTTACATTAATACTACATTATCAAAATATGCCCGACTTTTTGAACATCTCAAAATAATGATTAGGACTGATATGCAACATCTTAAAAATATATACAGTAGCTATTCATTTTGGTGTTTACTTAAATTTAGTGTTGTTTCATTAAAAAACTCAAAAATGAGTTTGAGTATGGTGTATAGTTGGAGAATTTTTTACACTAAAAATGAGATTTAGGCAGTTACGTACATTCATTGGTTATGTTTTGATACATCATATGTTGGTTACATCATTTAAGTAGATATATACATTATTTGTTTCTGCCTTGTGTGAATTGTATGCTTCAATAAGAGCCGGAAGTCAAATCAATTTCTCAAGGGTTTAACAATCATTATAGCTAGGATGTAGTACCAAACCAATAACACAACGTTCAATAAGGGCATCTAGTTAGAGCCATTCTCCTAGTTAGGGATCCACAAATTCTACTAAATGTGGATTCTACAATCCACTAACACTACTTCCACCGCATTTTCTCTTTCTCTATCTTACTTTATCAATTATACATTAAAACTCGTGTCATTTACAACTTTGTGTATTTTTCTTATAGGCTTCGATGGACGGCATTTATGTAACGAATCTAATCTAGTTTACTAAGAATAATGAAATCAAATCCCTAAAAACATCAAAAATAATGTTCACACCTCGCCTTAAATTTGGAGATTGATTATTAACTAAGAGAAGAATTAAATCAAGAAATCTTATGTTTTTTTTTTTTTTGAAATATGGCTGCACATATGAGTAAAAAGTGATTCCAAATATTTTAAGCCCATTAGCACTGAAAAAGCCCAAATAGAAAATATTACTCAGCCCAACAGCATTTAAAAAGCCCAATAGTTTCTTAACATAAAAAGCCGCAATTGCAATTAGGGTTTATGTGATCTTCATCAGCTTTCTATCTCAAGCAGAAGCTCGGCTGCGATTCTACCATGGCCGTCGGGTATATTTCCTTCTTCATCACCATACAACCAATCCGCCCACTCTTTAACTTATTATCTTCGATTGCTGATTTTTTGTTTGATATAATGCAGAAAGAACAAGAGGATTTCAAAGGGAAAGAAGGGAGGAAAGAAGAAGGCGTGAGTTGCTACTTTTGCTTAATTTCGATTGTGTGAATTACTATTGTTTATTAAGTGTTGAAGTTTTCAGTATCCTGATTTCCCGTACTAAAACAAAATATTTCGTGTTGGTTTAGTGTTGATCCATTCGCAAAGAAGGAATGGTATGATATCAAGGCTCCATCAGTTTTCAGCAACAAAAACGTTGGGAAAACCCTAATTACCCGAACACAGGGTACAAAGGTACTAATTTTATTCCTTCGGTTTTACGCATATATGATAACTACAATTTTTACCCGATTTTTTCATTTGAATGTATAACCTTGTAGACATGAAAATGTGTGTGTATTTTGCATTCTATAATTTACTCCGGATCTTTATTAGAACTAATTTCAGTGCATTACATATGGGAACTAGTGATTAGACACTTTTATGTCATTACTAAACATAGAAAAGCTTTGATCGGTTGGAAGTTATGGATCCTTCTTTGGTAGAAGTAGTTCTTTCTTGTAAAGATGTGATTTGCGCCTATAATCCAAATTTAGATACTGTGGGATTCCCTCATTGGCCTATGGTCTTTCACCTGTAGTCTTATTTGTTTGTTAATGGCATTATTACATCTCATCAGATCGCATCTGAAGGTCTCAAGCACCGTGTGATTGAGGCGTCCTTGGCTGATCTTCAAGGTGATGAGGATCACGCTTACAGGAAGATCCGCTTGAGAGTCGAAGATGTTCAGGGAAAGAATGTTCTCACTAACTTCTGGGTACGCATAATCATAAAAAAATCTTACTTGGGTTTCTCACATGATTACATTTGTAATCTTAAACCTATGGTATTCACTTTTAGGGGATGGACTTCACCACAGACAAGTTGAGATCACTTGTAAGGAAAAGGCAATCACTTATTGAGGCCCATATCGATGTGAAGACTACTGATGCATACACCCTTAGGATGTTTTGCATTGCCTTCACTAAGAAGCGTGTAAACCAGCAGAAAGTTACATGCTATGCTAAGGCTAGCCAAGTCCGCCAGGTAAATTATCTTTATAGATTTGCTTATACAGTTGTCATTGCATTTGACTGAACTTTATGTTATCCATTACTCATGATATATCATCAATAGGTTATCAAGCAACTGTACTCAGTATAATTTTATCTTGTATTTTTTTCAGATTCGGAGGAAGATGCGTGAGATCATGGCTAACCAAGCACAGTCCTGCAGTCTGAAGGAATTGGTTCTAAAGTTCATTCCCGAGTCAATTGGGAAAGAGATTGAAAAGGCTACTTCAAGCATCTATCCCCTGCAGAATGTGTACATCAGAAAAGTGAAGATCTTGAAAGCACCCAAATTTGACCTTGGCAAGTTGATGGAGGTAAGCTATGTTTTTCCTATCATGAATTTTCTTAATGTTGATAATTCCTAAACTAAGTACTTAGACCTTGCTCCTAGGATATCATATCTTGGTTGATTGAAATGTTTTTGTTTGTTCAATGAGCCAATGCCACCTGAATTATTCATGAATGTTTTGTCGTATAGGTTCATGGTGATTACACAGAAGATATTGGATCAAAGTTGGATAGGCCTGCAGAGGAGCCAGTTGCTGAGCCAACTGAGCTTGTTGGTGCCTAGAGATGTCCATGTTTTGTTTGGTTTTATCATGATTTCAATACTAGTTCTTTTAAGATATTTTGTTTTTTTTTTCCGATTTAAAATCTGTGTTGTAGTTTATGGATTCTGAGCTCTCAATTTCACCAGATTCTCGACTCGCTTTATTACTCATTCCTTTTTTTAGTAGATGCATTCTCTTTTTTGGTACAGATTAACAAATGGATTTAATTTGTTAATTGTGAGAAAAAAAATATAGTAAATATTTATTATCTTATGTTTGAGAATAAAAATCTAAATTATTCTATTATGTTGTTTTAAAAATAGAAACGCTGCAAGTAACGTGGGATGGAGGGTGTACATTTTTAATCGTGAGCTATTACTTTATACTCCCTTTGTCCCGCATTATTTGACCCCACATAATTTGACTCAGTATTCCATTTTGGTCCGTCCTACATAATTTGTCCCATTTCATTTTTATCATATTTGGTAGTGGACTACATATTCCACCAACTCATTCATACTCACATTTTATTATAAAACTAATATATAAATGTAGGAGCCACATTCCACAAACTTTTTCAACTTATTTTTTATTACATTTTTTAAAACCCGAGTCCGGTTAAAATAGGACGAGTTATGTGGGACGGAGGAAGTAATGCTTTCTACAAATGTATCACTCAATAATCCAAAAAAATGATTTATTAGGACATCTGCGTAGCGTTGCTGTTAGAGGTGCACGGTCTAAACTGCATGTGGGCGTGCCACCTGTAAACCAATCATACGGACGTGCGTGCAAACACATCGTCGTCGATTCAATGAGGTATGAGTGTCTCAAACTATTTTATCGATGGATCATCGAAGCTTTAATACTCAATACATATCTGAGAAGTTTAATGGTGCAGATTGCCCAACGATTGATAAATATGCACAAGAGGCGTCACGGCGTTATCGAAGGTGTTGCTAACAGGAATTTCAAAGATCTTTGCTGTTTTCGTCAATGACATCAAAGATCTTTGCCGTTTTCAGTATATACCGTATGTTTGGTGTATTACGGTATTCCGCCATATACAAATATCTATACTGTACCGAAATCTATCGGTAAGGTATCATATCGTACCAAAAATTGCGGTATACCAAAAATTCAATATTTTCGTTAGTTTTTTGGTACGGTAAGTGCAGTATTATGATATTTCGGTATTTTTCATCAGTTCTACATTCAACTTCTTTTAAGCGAAAATTTGGAGAATTTCTTAACTTTGTTACATTCTATATGATAAAAAATTCTTTATTTTATTCTCCATTTTAATTTTGTTTATTTTGTAAATTTAAAATCGTAAAGTAACTTCTGTTTGATTTCATTTGCTTATTTTTGTTGTTTAATTTTGTAAATTTTAATTTTAATAGTTGAACATTATATATTTTATTATTCAATTTTACTACTTGCTTTTGAAAATTTATATAAAAAAATAATTTATTTATTTTGTTTTTTAATAAATTTATAAATCAGGGCATTATTCTTTTTTTTGTATAAATAAAAATGGTCACGTATGAAAAAAGGTTAGTAACTGATACTAAGAACAAAGAGAAACAAAGCACACAATCAAGCAGCTAGAATAAAACCAAGCCAAAAAACAAAACCAAAACAACCCAAGTAAAAACCCAACAACAAACCTGCAAAAGCAAACAAATCAACACCAACACCAACACAAAAACAGACAGCTCACAAAGATAAAGCTGGCAAGCCTGAAGATCATTCCCTAATTCGCCGAGCTTTGTCTTTTGTCTGACCATCTCCTTAATTCATTTATATTTCCAAGAACTTTTTCTGGATAGAAAGGAAAATCATGGCACCAACGTCAAGTCCATAGACCAAGCTGCCAGAATAGTTTCTGTGGTGATGATAGTTCAGCCGAGGATCAAGGTTGAAGCTCAATCAAGCTTCGGAGCTACAACAACCGTTAGATTAAGCTTTAGTTTTGGCGATTTAATGTGAGCCGTTAGATCAAACTAGCAGTTGATCTTTAGGAGTTTAAAAGTGAGTTTTGTTTAGTAAGTTGAAACAGATTTTTCCCCAAATTGTTCTCTCTCAATACGAGCTCCGATTCAATCAATAAACTTCTTGATTCTTCGCGTCTCATCATCATCTCTCAATCTTACCTCACGCTCACAAACTAAGCTTCAATCCTAATAAATTGGCGCCGTCTACCGGAAGTGAAAGGTGTTTTGAGCTGTTCTGTTTTCTCGATTTGGAAGCGGATCCACGAAGACGATGGCCTCTAGATTTGAGGCGGAAAAATTTACCGGCAAGAACGATTTTTCCCTTTGGAGAATGAAGATGAGGGCGATGTTGATTCAGCAAGGCTTGACGTTGGCTCTATCGGTTGAAGACAAGGATGATAAAGGAAATGAGGTCTTTGATGAGAAGGCGATTACCAAGAAAGCTGAAATTGAGGCGAAGGCACATAGCGCGATCGTTCTATGTCTCGGCGATAAGGTACTTCGTGAAGTAGCAAAGGAAAAGACTGCGGCGAGTATCTTGGTGAAGTTGGAAGAACTTTATCTTACGAAATCTCTCGTAAATAGGCTGTTTATGAAGCAGCGCCTCTATTCCTACAAGTTCTTGGAAGGAAGTGGAATCTTAGAGCAGCTAGAGCAATTCAACAAGGCGGTAGACGATCTTGAAAACATCGATGTAACGCTTGAGGATGAAGACAAGGTGATCCTATTGTTGAATGATCTGCCACACTCTTTTGATCAATTTCGAGATGCTTTTCTATATGGCCGAGATAGAACTATCACATTGCTTGAGGTTCAGACAGCCCTGAGGGCTAAGGAGCTTCAAAAGGGTGAGTTGAAGGCTTGTGATAGCAGTGCTGAAAGTCTCAAAGTGAAGAAGTTTAAGGGGAAGAAACTTTTCAAGAAACCTCAAGAATCATCCAAGAATGCTAATTCGTCTGAGCAAAAGGAAACCAGCTCTTGTCATTGGTGCAAGAAGCCAGGACACTTGAAGAAGGATTGTTTTGCCTAGAAGAGAAAGCAAGAGAGTGAAGGCAAGGCTGTGAATTCCACGAAAGGAGCTGAAGATGATGAGGCCCATGAAGTCCTAAATGTAATGGAGGGGAGGGTGTTGTCATCTTGGATTATGACTCGGGGTGTAGTTTCCATATGAGTCATAATCTTGGATGGTTTGAGGAGATTGAGGAAGCCACTGGGTCAGTCATCCTTGGAAACAACCAAGTCTGCTATATAAAGGGAATTGGCACAGTGAGGTTGAAGGGGGATGATGGAGTAATGGTGGCTCTAACAGAAGTGAGGTATATCCCAGATGTAAAGAGAAATCTTATCTCACTTGGTTTTCTTGAGAGAAAGGGTTGCTCGTTTAGTTCTATTGGTGGAAAGATGGAAGTTAGCAGAGATGGAAAAGCTCTGATGAAGGCAGAGAGGAGGGGCAGTTTGTATTATCTGACTGCTTTTGTTTGCAGTAAAAACATGGGTGAGGCCCATGCTGTGGAGGCCAGCTCTCTGATTCAATGGCACTCCAGACTTGGCCACCCTACAGGAGCTTGTGAAGAAGGGAGTTCTTCAGTGCACAGATGCTAAGGGAGCAGTCTCATGTGAGGACTGTGTTCTGGGAAAGGCCAAGAAGATGCCCTATCCTAAAGGTACTCATACTTCTACACAACCTTTAGATTATGCACATAGTGACTTGTGGGGCCCTGCTCAAGAAAAATCAATTGGAGGAAGGAGATATTACATGAGCATAATTGATGACTATTCTAGGAGAATATGGTTATATGTGTTGAAGGAGAAATCTGAGGCTTTCATCAGATTCAAAGAATGGTGTGTAGAGGTAGAGGCTGAGAAGGGAGTTAGTCTAAAGTGCCTTAGGACTGACAATGGCCTTGAATACCTATCTAAGGAGTTTGATGAGTATTGTAAATTGAAAGGTATAAAGCAGCATAGGACTGTGCCCATGTACCCCCAACAAAATGGGGTAGCAGAGAGGGCTAACAGGACCATCCTAGAAAGAGTGAGATGCATGCTTCTGGTATCTGGTATGGAGAAGAAATTCTGGGCAGAAGCAGCATCTACTGCAGTAAAGCTCATCAGTAAGTGTCCATCTTCTAGCATTAATGGTGATACTCCTGACTTTAGATGGTTTGGAAGCTATGGTGGTTACTCAGAGTTGAGGACTTTTGGGTGCAGAGCTTTTGCACATATAAAGCAGGGGAAGCTAGAAGCCAGGGCATTGAGATGTGTAATGTTGGGTTATCAGCCATGAGTGAAAGGCTATAGGCTCTGGTGTGTTGAACCTGGGCAATGGAAGATTGTCATTAGTAGGGATGTGGTCTTCTGGCGGATCCGAACAAAATCGATAAAACGGAAGAAATCCGAGTGAATGGAAAGGAAAATGAATTCCACTTTCGATTTACAGAGACAGACTCTAAAAATAGACGCGTTTCTGCAAAGAATAATCAAATTGAGTTCGTGGATTTCCCCAGGTCAGTTTGGGGTCCAATAAAGGATTTTCTCTTCGAAACCCGTTGGAAGGGGCAGTGCAAGAGAAATCGTAGAGAAATGATCGAATCTTCAGACGCCCCGAAAATACTATGAGGTGCTGAGTTGCTTTTCAAGAGAGATACAAGTGCAATTCGGCTTACATCTGCAATTGAGGTGGAGCCTGAGAAGTCTGATGAAAGTCAGGCTGATGATTTTCCTGCTCCAGTAATGAATGATGCACCTGTTCAGCAAGATGAGGCAGAAGGTGGTCTGAGGATTTGGAAATTGGCTAGAGACAGAACCAGGAGAGCTGCTAAACCATCAAAGAAGTACTCAGATGTTGAATTTCTCTTCTATGCTCTATTAGTGGCTGAAGAAGTAGAGTATTATGAGCCTAGTTCATATAATGAAACTATGCAATTTGAGGAATGGGAAAGATGGATGCATGCACTGATTGAGGAGATAGAGTCATTGTTGAAGAATGGAACATGGGTTCTGGTTGACAAACTAGATAGTAGAAGAGTTGTGAGCTGCAAATGGGTTTTTAAGAAAAAGCTTGAAGCTGCTGAGCCTGATGGTGTAAGATTCAAAGCTAGGCTGGTGGCAAGAGGCTTCACACAGGAGCATGGTGTTGTTTTTGATGAGGTATTTAGCCCTGTGGTGAAGCATGCTTCCATCAGAGTGTTGTTGGCTATCGGGGCTAGAAGCAACTGGGAACTTGAACAACTTGATGTTAAAACCGCATTCTTGCATGGGGATTTGAAGGAAATAATTTATATGATGCAGCCAGAGGGCTTCATCAAGCCAGAGAATAAAGGAAAGGTGCGTCTCCTGAAAAAGAGTCTCTATGGCTTAAAGCAAGCTAGTAGACAATGACATAGAGAATTTGATGATCACATGGTTAGCAGTGGCTTCACAAGTTCAAAATATGATGAGTGTGTATACATTAAACATGAAGGTGGAGCTGATGTAGCCTATCTTTTGCTCTATGTTGATGATATGCTTTTGGCTGGTGCTTGCAAGAATGGGGTGGAGAAAGTAAAGGAGGATCTTAGAGCAGTATTTGAAATGAAGGATCTGGGTCCAGCAAGGAGAATTTTGGGAATGTCCATAATTAGAGACAGAAAAGGGAAAAGAATTTGGCTGACTCAGGCAGACTATCTTTCAAGAATTCTTAAGAAATTTGCCTTGGATAATCTCAAGAAAGTCTCAGTTCCTATGGGGCAACACTACAAGCTATCAGCTGACCAAACACCAAAGACTGAAGCTTAAAGAAAGGAGATGCAGAAGATTCTTTATGCATCCATAGTTGGCAGTGTGATGTATGCTATGATTAGCACAAGACCAGATATAGCTCAAGCCGTTTCTGCTACAAGCAGATACATGTCTAACCATGGAAGTGATCATTGGTCAGCCTTGAAGTGGTTGATGAGATACATGAAGGGGGCCAGTGATATTGGGATCTTGTTTGATGGAGGAAAGGAGGTTTCTGGTGATGCTTTGGTGGGGTGGCCAGACTCTGATTTTGCTGGAAATGTAGATACAAGGAGGTCCCAATCTGGATATGTGTTTACTTTATATGGAGCTGCTGTGAGCTGGAAGAGTAGTCAGCAAGCAGTGGTGGCTCTATCCACAACCGAGGCTGAATTCATGGCCTTAACAGCTGCTGTGAAGGAGAGCTATTGGTTGAGGGGTATCTTGGGAGATTTTGGTGTGGCTCAAGAGTCAGTGGCTATTGGTTGTGATAACAACAGTGCATTGTTTTTAGCTAAGCACCAAGTGTATCACGAGAGGAGTAAGTACATAGATGTGCGTCTTCACTTCATTCGGGAGAAGATAGATGAAGGAGAGGTGAAGATTTTCAAGGTGGATACTATAGAAAATCCTGCAGATATGCTTACAAAGCCTCTGCCAAGAAGCAAGCTTGAGTTGTGTATGAAGCTTGTGAGTTTATGCAAAATAGGTTGATGATCGGCTGAGCAATCAAGGTTGAGATTTGTGGTGATGATAGTTCAGCCGTGAAGCCGAGGATCAAGGTTGAAGCTCAATCAAGCTTCGGAGCTACAACAGTTTAAAAGTGAGTTTTGTTTAGTTAGTTGAAACAGATTTTTCCCCAAATTGTTCTCTCTCAATACGAGCTCCGATTCAATCAATAAACTTTTTGATTCTTCGCGTCTCATCAACATCTCTCAATCTTACCTCACACTCACATACTAAGCTTCAATCCTAACAGTTTCCTTTTTTCAAAATCTCAATTTGGATTCAAGCTTTGAAAGACCACCTTATTACGGATATACCAATTGGACTATGTAATGACATAGAACAATAACATATAAATCTTCCTATCAAACTTTACAAATGGCGCCTCATTCCAAGAGAGGAGAATTGCCTTTGCTTGGTTTATGGTCAGTAAGAGAAGTTTCATTGATGAAAACAATAGTACTGCATTTAGAAAAGAGATGATATATGGTTTCACTTTCGTCCTTGCATAATGCACATCTGTCATCACTGATCCTTTGTACTCCATCCTTGAGTAATCTTTCCTTTATTTGATTTTTCCATGGTGCAAAAACCATATATACAATTGCGCTCGTGGGCTAAATAATCAGGGTACTATTCTTTCACTAGATTACTGGTGCATGTTGCTTTTAAACTTATCTCATGTCACAATATTTTCAACCCAATGTTATTTAGCGTTTTAGCTTCGTTGTATTCACTTCAATTGAAAGTTGAAACCATTTTATATATGTGAAATTTATTCTTGGGAGTTATATTAGGAGTGAGTGCAGTATGATTAACCGATCATTAATGCAATTTTTAAACGATTTGGTAGATAAAATATTTGCCTATCAAATCAAATGGCCAATCATAACAAAAGAAAGACAAATGTCAAAAGAAAGTAACTACAAATAAATGAATAGCATTTCACAGTATACACTCTTGATGATTATTTTCTTATGACAGATTATATTGAGTTGGATAGGAATTGTTTTAAATGCTTATGTATGCAATCTATAGATTCTAATGTATTTTTTGAGTGACTATATATTCGAATTTTATAGTTAAAGTGACTATGTTTGCTCATGCATTCTTAAATTATCTTTGTCTACAAAAAGTATCATATTTTACTATTTTCATCTTTCCATTAAAATTAGTTAAAAATATTTATGAAAAGTTTTCAGTCATTTGTATTTTCACAAATAATATTTTAACTATTTTTTTATCTTTTTCTCTTTATATAAAATATTTGAATTGTGGATACAAATATGCAACTAAAATGTACATATTGTGTGTTCTATTATAATCACAATTAACCGATCATTTGTCGCCTAAATGAATAAGTAATTGAAATTAGAAATCATTTCATCCACCACAAATCGAATAACAAATTATTAAATGGTCAACCATAACAAAAGAAGATAAACACCAATGTTGAATAATAAAACAATGTAAAAGATAAATCATTAAAATAAGGCAATACGATGTAACTCAAATTAATATGGTTTCATACGCAATAGTCTCGAATGTCTTACACTGCAAAGCTAGCACTAAAAGTCATATTGCTAATTAATTATTCCAATTGGCTCATCTATAAATCTAACTATTATTCCAATCATATTTATTCTGTGCATGTGCCTGATTGATATATCTGGTGTGATTACTGAAATAAATACCATCACTCTTCGGTATCCACAAAGACTCATTCGTTATGTGTTTACTATTGAGTTTATCATGAAAAACTTCAAAGACTTGAACCTTTTAACCCCACCAAAAATGGCAGAAGTATAACGTAGTTGGCAAAAAGTTAGCACAAAAACACCATTGATAATCTTAATTTGGATAAAGGATGTGATCTCCGAGATCATCGTCTCCAGATGCACAATGAACTTTTAACGGTGGAGAATTTGAAGGCAAATTGCTAAGAATGTGGATATGATGCTTTTCTGTGAAAAAACATCCATTGACAAGGCAGATTTGCACAAAGAGAAATAACAAGAGATTTTTCTTCATTGTATTTTTTTTATTATTTTCTGCTTACATTGTGGTTTAGGGGTTTGTATTTTTTGTTTACAGACATATGGAAATTCTTCAATCTTGAGCACATTTTAATCTTGTCCATAATTAGAATTTTGAATTGAGGTGAAGTTGAAAATTCGAGGGAAGATAATATACGATATAAATGATATTATTCCAGTTATATTTATAGTTATAATTCAATACGCGGATTATATGTTATAAATCTACTGATTTTGAGGAAAATTTATACTTGGGGTACTTATTTGCTTACTGATTATAGGTTAAAATAATTTGAGGGATATTAAAGAAAATGATTTACTTATATAGACAATATATGATCATCTACATTCCTTCAATAATTGAAAAACATGTCAATTGATGGTTGACCAATTTGCTTAATTGACGTTCTAATTTGAGAAGGTTAAGTGAAATCGGCGATATACTAGTATATTGGCTGGAAATTAGGGGAATATGCAATTTCTGAAATTATTATTTTTGTGCAATCAATATGCATAAAATCAAATCTACTACCAAAAATAGTTTCCCCCCCTGCGCATAACTGTATGTCTCAAATTTGGCAATAATATTACTTTAGCAATTTAAGTGCTTCCAAATTTGGCAATATTTTTAATACAATAAACTTTCGAATCTACATACCAATAATATAGTTATAGGGTCTTATTCTAATGCTTATAGCACCCTAATCCAAAATCAAGACTAAATCTCCACCCTTGGATTTTAAAACGAGTGGATGAGATTAAAGTTCACAAATCTCAATAAATAGTAGACAAAATATCAACAAAAGGGTAATATCGTCATTATGTTATCATATGATAATTTTCGTGGGTGTTTTTTATATCAACATTGTGTATTACAAATATCAACAATATGATATAAGAATATCAACATTAGTACAAGAAAATATCAACACATATTTATTGAGATTTTTACATGGTTTTATTGAGATTTTTTGATGTATTTATTGATAAAAATCTGGGTATCAACATTTACGAAAACTAAAATAAAAAATATCAAATTTCATCATCCGAACGTCGTCGGAACATATGCAATTGAGATCTCGTTGGAATCCTTATTAAATTATCTTTAATTTAATATATTTTTTGCGAAAAAATAATTTAAATTGAGAGAGTTACGTAAATTTAAAGATTTGAGATGATTTTGAGGAGAGAGAAAATAGTTAGTTATAATTACTACATATAGGATTTGACATTAATACCCTTTTAATTTAATTAATAATTATTTAAATTTAAAATATATTACACTTGGCATTATATTAACCACAAGATCTTCTAATCTAATGGTTAAAAATTGGTCTCAATTTGAGATTGCTAATTAGTTAGCAATTGATTACATCTCTATAGTTATAGACATAATGCGGTTAATGTTTATACAAAAATAATACAAATATAATATTGATGATTAAAACTTTTATCTAAACTATTACTCTACTCATTACGAAGACAATAACAAGCTTGATTTTTAAACATTATTCATTAATATTTACTATTTAAATAATAAAAATCTAATTGAACTAAATGAGCCTAAGATAATAGTACAGCATAACATTTATCCAACTTTTTTACAATTAAAATTCTGAAAAGCGACTATAAATTTCACAATTTCGGTAATTGGGAGTATAATTTCTATCGCGGGAGTGGATCCTCTGCTGTGTATTAAACACAGCACCCTGTGCTGTGGAATGAAACACGGTCGTTTTATTACAAATATGAGTTTCCAATTTTACTTCTTTCTATCCTTAATAGTTTATTCATTTATAATGGTGCTATTATTGTTATGTTCCTTTTTTCTCTTGTTACTTTTTTTCTTTTTATTGTCTTTCTTTTACAGATTTTCTTATAAACAAGCGTGCTGCTATTTAAATATTCTAACTACAAATATATAGTAATGAAATGTTACACTTTATTATTGTATGAATAGAGTGTAATTATCTAATAGAGCTCATTAGAATATAAAAGATTGTGCTTATTTCAATGAAAGTTTTTCTATCGCCCTATTAAGGCCGAAATTGCTTCCGAGCACCACTGATGGTGCTCGGAAACCGCTTGTTATATACTCCCTCCGTCTCTCATTTAAAGACTCAGTTTGACTTGTCACATGTTTTAAAAAAATGTGAAGATATAGTCATTTGTGTTTGTAATAATTTAGTAAAGTGTGAGGTCCACTACCTAAAATGGAAAAAGTAAGTGGGTCTTTAAATTATCGACGTTCCAAAATAGTAAATTGAGACCTTATTTCATGGACGGACGGAGTACATCATTTTACATATTTTGTGACTATGTAGATGTGCTCGGAAAATGCTCAGTGATATTTGGAAACGAATTTTTTTATATACTAAGTAGTACTAGTATTTAATATATACTCCAATAAGACTATCACTAGATTATGAAAAGTTCTGTGATTTGTCTTTTCACAAATAATATTATAACTATTTTTTATCTTTCTCCTTATATAAAATATTTGGATTGTGAATACAAATATGCAACTAAAAGTGCGTGTTCTATTATAATCACAATTCAAATATTTGGATTTGAATTTTGAAACAATTTCATCCACCAAAAATCGAATAACAAATTATTAAATGGCCAACAACAAAAGAAGATAAACACCAATGTTGAATAATAGAACAATGTAAACGATAAAACGATAAGATAAGACAATACGATGTAAAAGAGAGAAATATGGCTCAAATTAATATGGTTTCGTACGCAAAATAGTCTCAAATGTCTTACACTGCAAAGCTAGCACAAAGTCATATTACTAATTAATTATTCCAATCGCCTCATCTATAAATCTAACTATTATTCCAATCATATTTCTTCTGTGCCTGATTTATATATCTAGTGTGATTACTAAAATAAATACCATCACTCTTCGGTATCCACACCGACTCATGCGTTATGAGTTTAGTGAGTTTTTCATGAAAAACTTCAAAGGCTTGATTCTTTTTACCCCACCAAAAATGACAGAAGTATAACGTAGTTGGCAAAAAGTCGGCACAAAAACTCCATTGATAATCTTGATTTGGATAAAGGACGTGATCTCCGAGATCATCATCTCCAGATGCACAGTGAACTTTTAACTGTGGAGAATTTGAAGGCAAATTGCTAAGAATGTGGATATGATGCTTTGCTGTGAGAAAACATCCATTCACAAAAACAAACTCGCTCACAAGGCAGATTTGCACAAAGAGAAATAACAAGAGAATTTTCTTCATTGTATTTTTTTGTTTTCTGCTTACATTGTGGTTTAGGGATACATATTTATAGTGTATTTTTTGTTTACAGACAAATGGAAATGCTTCAATCATGAGCACATTTTAATCTTGTCCATAATTAGAATTTTGAATTGAAGTGAAGTTGCAAATTCGAGGGAAGATAATATACGATATAAATGAATATTCTTTCCGGTTATTTAGGAGTATATATTTGTAGTTATAATTCAACACGCGGATTATATGTTATAAATCTTACTGATTATATATAGGTTAAAATAATTTGAGGGATATTAACGAAAATGATTTACTTATATAGACAATATATGATACATCTACATTCCTTCAATAATTGAGAAACATGCCAATTGATGGTTGACCAATTTGCTTAATTGACGTTCTAATTTGAGAAGGTTTTGTGAAATCGGCGATATACTAGTATATTGGCTGGAAATTAGGGGAATATGCAAATTCTGAAATTATTATTTTTATGCAATCAATATGCATAAATCAAATCTACTACTAAAAATAGTTTTTTGGCAATAATATTACTTTAGCAATTAAATTGCTTCCAAATTTGGCAATATTTTTAATACAATAAGCATTCGAATTTACATAGTTATAGACATAATACGGTTAATGTTTATACGAATAATACATATATAATATTGATGATTGAAACTTTTATCTAAACTATTACTCTACTCATCATTACGACGACAATAATAAGCTTGATTTTAAAAATTATTCATTAAAATTATTTAAATAATAAAATCTAATTGAACTAAATGAACCTAAGATAATACTAGTACAGTATAACATATATCCAACTTTTTTATAATTTCTCCAAAATTCTCAAAAGCGACTATAAATTTCACAATTGTGTATAATGATATCGCTAATATTTAATCGTGGCCATAAAAAATGACATCGGATGAGTAATGCTATTAGGTCTTCTTCATACTTGACTCCATAAACTTATCGAGATAACAAAAGTCAAAACCATACTAATTTTTTAACAAATCCAAATTAACACCCTTATTAACAAACGCAGGTGTACAGCAAATACAGTATTAAATCCGACTAAAGTCTATACATGTGACAGTTTATATAAAAATGATGAACCAATTTCATGTTGCTATTGTTACAAACACAGTGTGGTAGAACATATCATCTCCAGCCATTGTTAATCATAAGGATTCCGAAAGTTCTTCAAGAGGTCGGGGATGTCGTATCCGAGCATTTCATCAACATTCTGTATCATTTTAGGCTTCAGCTTCTCAAACTTATCTAAGTTGTACCCACTCAAACTCTCCTTGAAATGCTCGACGTGAGGGAAATCCCCCGCCGGTAGATGGTGTTCTCTCTGAACCTACAAAATGCGACGAGATGATGAAGTAAGAATCCATAGTCGTCATGAGCAACCAATAACAGTTATGTGTCTGTGGATGTGTGTGTGCGCGTAGAGACTAGAGAGACACCTTTGCAAATTCATCGGCCAGATTATCGATGAGCCTTTGCTGTGTCTTAGCTTTACCCATCATTGCGGGCATCTCCTTTTTCAGGTGACTGATTATGTAAGCATGGATTTTAGCAGCCCTAGCACGTTTTACAAATTCATTGATCTGCAAAATGTAAAGATCATTGCATATATATATATCACACTTCACTTCGCAGTGGAAATCTACATAATATAGGGATCTTGAACGTACCCGACGATCACAGGCCTTCTTTGGTATGTCCTTCAAATCATTCAGAAGATCTTCTTGTTCTCTCTCAAAGAGCTCTTTACCGATGGGACCTATAGCACCCTCATTTATAGGCTTGTCATTAAATGAACTGTGACAACAGAAAAACACATCAGGTGATAGTCGAAAGAAAATATCTTCAAGATAGAAAATAAACATGAATATGCCTAGACCGCAGTGTGTAACAGGAAAGGAGAATCATCAGGTTGAAGGTGACTCAAGATGGAGGACAATAAAAGAGTAACTCTAGCATCCGTCTTAACCACCAAAGAAAGAATATTTGGAAAATGTCGTGTCAAGAAATAAATGGCTAAACAGAAAATTCAATAAAGAACTTCTTCGTAACAAACAGGACAAAGTGAGAGTCCATCCATTACAAGCGCATCAATTTCTTTTTAAGGAAAAGCATTATATAGGGGATATCAGACAAATATATCCGAAAAGGTATAAGGATCATAAAAGAACCACCCTAATGTAACGGCAGAGTAATCCTAATGATAAAACAAAAACCAAAAGAGCTCGGAACGAGAGAACAGCAAAAATGCAGCCTACTTTCCAATTGCCAAATCTTCAAGATATTAAAGTCCAGGCCATAATATCACAATAGATAAATGAATTTAACATGCTGCATAGTTTACAACAGTTGTCATATATGTATGTGGTCTGGTGACAATGTAGCTGTTACACAGCTGTTAGAGCTTCTCAGAAAAGTGTTTACGTACTATAGAATCACAACAGAAAAACAGTAGCATAGAACTTACCCAATATAAACACGATTAACCTCAGGAGTGTTTAACACTTTCCCGAGGGACCACATCAAAGCTCCATATACACGCATAAGCTGCAAAATGAGAGAAACCATTGCAATCAATTTAGCACAGACAGCATAACTTTCTTTGTGACAATAGAAAGGCAACAACATGAGCTAAGGAGCATCCCTAATTAGGCGTACCTGCTGTGTATCAACTTGGTCAGCCTTATTCAAAACTACACGTATCTTATCGTCATGTCCTCGTAAAGATCCAATTACTCGTTTAAATTCATCACTAATATCAAGCTTGTGAGGGTCAAATAAAAGCAGGATGAGATCACACTTAGCAGCGAACCAAGATGTCACACCAGTGAAGTCATAGCTTCTTTGTGTGCGTTGCTTTTCTCCGGATAAAACTCCAGGAGTATCCACAAAGGTAATATGTTCCAGCAGCTTTCAATAGTTAAACAAAAAAAAGTCACTTGCTGCAATGTTAAAAGAAATAATAAAAGCTAGAAAAAATTCCTGCTCCCGCCAACATGCTTTTTGGTATTGTCAGATTATTCCATCTTCAAATGTCTTTTCTGAAGGTTGTTTCATGCTTTATGTTTTTACGTTCAAGTTTGAGTCAATCAATGTTAGCTAGGGTTGACTCATAATTTATCTAACGATCAAAATGCTTTTAGCTATAGGCATGGCCAGTATGCCGAGGCTGGATTAGCAGGAGGAAGGTTTTTGACTTCTCTATTTGGGTTACTACTTACTATCCAAAAATTGAGAGAAAAAAGAAAAGAGCCCCAAAACCATGAGGCAGCATGCAAGGAGGAGCAGGGACTCAAGATCCTAAAAGATAGAGCTTGTTCTCACAGGATGTGGCATTTGAGAACATTCAAACTTTGACAAGAACGACGTTCCAAAACTAGTTAGGCCACCGAACGGCATGTCTGCTTGAACAGCAACAGTGTTCCCTGGAATACTTCTCTCATCAGGTCCATTCTGTACAAAGAGAAGTAATCCCCAGTAACTAAAGGTGCACAGGATGCCTTACCAGCTGAACTTGAATCGAAATATAAAGGTTCTTAAAGCAGAAAGTACACATCAGGACCAAACAAAAGAACCAATTGGCGGCATAAATAAACTGAAACAAAACCATGTTGGGCATTTAAAACTATAATAGTAGTAATAAAGTGATATCTTCAACTGAATTTCGTACACACAAATTGGGATTGGATACCACCGATGATCAAATGCAGAATCATATAGCTGGTGCAAATTGCTGGTAATAACTAACACAGTTCATATGGCATGAATTACAGGAAAGAAAATAGCATACCATCACAACAACAAATCTATCCGTTGTAGGCTCAGGTCCAATGTGAGCACCTATTCGCATGGAGAAGAAATAAAATAAATTAAGTTCAATTGGGAAAAGGAAATGGATATTATTTGGCAGATACCTCATACCTGGATAGCTTGACCTAAGCAAATGCTTGATAAATGTAGTTTTCCCAGTGGAGTATTGACCCAGTAGCATTACCATGGGTTTAGCATCAAAATCACTATTGGTCTACCAGAACATGCACATTATTGCAGAGTCAGTGCCAACCCGCCATACATTATCAGCTAAATTATTATATGAACTGAAACAGCAACAGACAATTGCAATTTGTGTTTTTAGTCTAAGGGGCAGAGATGGGAAGTTACCAGTAAAGGAGAAACAAAATCGTTAAACTTATAGGTCATTTCCAGGGGCTTCAGCTTCTGCACATACAGCTTTTTCAAGCCATCGATAATTGATGTGACAGAGCTCAGAGATACCTAATGTTAAGGAGGAAGAACCATTCAAGGAACCAAACAATTTGATAGTGCATATGAAAGCAAGGAGTTGAAGAGAGGAGGCAGTAAGCATTCATAAAGACGACACAACAATATTTGAATCGATAGGTGTCCTAGTAATAAATAAGATCTAAAGCATAAATGCATGGAAGTGATTGATACAACATAATGAACATGACTTTACCCCCGCATGTGGTGTCGCCAGGTGAAGAGATAAAAAAAAGGAAGGACAAACTCATGGCTGCGAGATTCAATTTTTTATTTCCAGAATTCCGAACTGCTGAAGCGTATCTACTGAAGAAAGTGAAATTTTGAAAAATAACAAAAGGGATAAAAGAAGAAGCAGAAATCTGGCTACTCCGCAAAATATAGAACAATGAAGTTAACCTGTGCATAGACATACCAAGTAGAAAGATCTTATAGAGGCGGAAAAATCGAAGAAATTGATAATAGACTCAAAGAAATTGTTATTCAATCACGTTCTCATGCACTTGGAAATCATAAAGTCAAATCTATTGAAATAGAGACCGAAAAGCAGCCAATCAACACTTGGGAAAACCGACTGCATAAATAAACCATGTTGAGTTAGACCTAAAAAAATAACTCAGTGGAAAGCAATCAGGGTAAGATATTAGAGTCTAAGATACACTGCAGGCAGTGGATATTTTAGAATATGAACGGCATATGCACTGGAGCTATGAAAAAGAGTGATGCCTTGCAAAAATCAATTTATAGTACATCGTAGAGAGTGACTGGCATTGAAATGACGGCATATAGATGAAATAAACAAGAAAGAAGCCATGGTAATGCCATGAGCTAGATTACCTTCTTTGCGGACTTTGTAGAAGAAAACCAACCAGCAGCAGGTGATTGCTCTTTAGGAATCCCTAAATCATGAGAAACCAGTGTTAAATACTGAATCCTACTCTACTAGTTCAAATACTACCATACATCTCACCATCACCGTTATCTTCAGGTTCTCTTGATAAACGTTTTTTCTTCTGCAATAAAGAGAAAGAAAGCTTTAATATCAGTTATATAAACTTAATAAAAGCATGAATATGAAGTAAAAACACTTACTGCAAGTAGAGCATCCAGACCTTCCATGGTCGGAGGTTGTATGCTTTCAAAGTCAACTGCAGATAAATTGAATAATTCAACCACGTCACAGTCACTTATATTATGACCGGAACATAATAAAAAGACATACAGAGAAATCATGTCAGTTAATGATGCTGAAAAGAATCTGAGACTCCTGAGCTTACCTATAGAGCTTATAATATTGGCGGTGAGAGTTTGCCCGGCTTGTGCCAAAGAGATTAACTATGTTGCAAATTGTAAAGAAAGATCAGGATCAAAGTAACAATAGTTCTTGCAAAAAGGATGGAACAACAAATGTGATCGAATTCGAACCTGCATTGCTGTAACAAATTCTTTAAATCCAAGAAAGCCTTGCCGTTTGGTATCAGCAATAGCCCAAACCTTGTCAAAACGGAAGAAGCATAAGTTCATGATCAGCAGAATCAAACATAGAGTGGGACAACCAAATCAAGACAAGGAAACACATATTGCTCAGCAAGACCTTATATGAGCACAATAATCGAAGTATATCACATTGCAATTCAAGCCATCATTTGTACGATAAATCACAAAACATACACAAGGGGCTTCAAAAACCCCCAAAATAAAAGTTGGTACATACATAAGTAAATGTTTCAGAAAATAATCTGATAACAATCAGAAAAATCATAAACTCCCAATCCCCGCGTGTAAAATCAATAGAAAGCATAGAAAAGCAACAGCATAAATAGTTACCTGTTTGAGATCTTGACGAGGTATGTTAGAGAGGGAAAAAAACTTGGTGGCGTCAGCTCCAGTTAGCCGCCCATCGCCATCTGACAAATTTCACCATTGATTAATCAATGTGAAGCTCGGTAAATACAGAAAAAAAAAATGAAATTAAAGTGTGAAGAGCAAAGCACCAGAATCAGCGCAAGAGAACCAGAGTTGATAAATCTTCTGGTGCTCCTTGGAGCACCGGCTAATCGGGACCGAATCTATCTCCATTCTCGTCTTCGAATTGGGGCTTGTGGTTTGAGGTTTTGGTTCACACGATCATTGGTGAAGGTAATTTAATGGCTTCTCTCATTTTCCGGCCAAAGCTACCTGTTTTATGCTGCTATAGCTTAGGCCTTAGAGAGAGCGCGTTTACCGACTCAAAACTCAAACGACGACTTATTTAGACTACTTGAGTGGCTTTCGGATTAAGGGTAATTCACGCTTTTTCTATTAAGCGCAAAGTATATTCTCTGTTTAAAATGGATGTAATTAAATGAAAACTCTAAATATTTTATAAACTCAAAATTATGATCTGGACCATTGAAAAATGTAACAGATCATAAAAAAATATTAACACGAAAATATCAATAGAATTTCAACGGCAATTAATGATTGATGTTGTATTGATATTGTGTTGACATTAAAATCTTGAAATGTTACACTATATTGATATTGTATTGAAACTGTATTGATATTGTATTGAAACTGTATTAAAAACTGTATTAAGGAGTTTTGAGTTTGTACAATATATAAATTTGCATTTTATCACTATCCCTATTTAAAATATATAAATTCTCATGTCATGTTAAAAATATATTTTAATAGTGTGTACACTATTTATGAGCATGGCTTTTAATAGCATGAGTTAATTAATGATAGTTTTGAGTGGAAAAAATCTCACTTTTTAATGTCAACTGTGTGATTAAGTAGAAAATGCATATGCTGTGAATACTCAACACTTTTGCACAAGTATTTATGAAAATAAAAAAATGGAAAATATAACATTGAAAAGGCTTTGACCACTGGACTAAGGCTATTAGATGGTAAATTGAAGCATGTGGTTGTTTAACCGCACCGATTATATTTTAGATTTTTTTTTCTACTTTGGATAATAATTTATACTACGTGATAAAAAAAATACTACCGAATGCTCACAAGGATTATCCGACTTTGGCCAAAAGTTGCTACACAGTACACACCCTATGTTGGCGGGTAAAATCCCAACCCAGTCAAATTAAAAATTTTGCATTTTATTTATTGATTACTTGAATTTTATTTTTGTAATGAAGATATAGATGGAACTGAAATTTATACGTAATGTATCACACAATTCGTACAAATTTAAAGAATGGAGACCTATATTCCCTAATAAATTTTGAAATATCCTCTTAATATTTCTAATTTTTCATCTTAAATATGTAAACCAATTTCAAAATATATTCCCAATATCCCATTATCTAAATAAATCAAATGTAGGATTACGTTAGTGTGCTAACTAATTTACAATAATACTAAAACTCCATTAAGAGTCACTTTTTGCCATAAAAGTTCGTCCCATTTTAAGAGTCACATTTAGAATTTTCCATATTTGATTATATAATTTTACCTCATTGTTCATCAAAATGTCATTATCTACATTGAAATAAACCAAAATAAAAATCAAAAAGTCAAAAGGGACCCACCTTCAACCATCTCACTTCATTTATTAAACACTCCACCATCTCACGTCATTTATTAAATACTTCACCATCTCAGTTCATTTATTGCACATTTCAACTCTTTCTTAAAATCTGAGCCATAACAATAAGTGACTCCTAATCCGGGACGGATGGAGTAACTTTCAATTTTGTGTATTAAAATAATCAACACAAAGACATAATTATATCAATACAACATGAAAAATTTAAATATCAACACAAACACATAAGTTTATTAACACAAACACATAAGTTTATCAACACAAGAAGATTGATAAATTTATGTTTTTGTGTTGATATTTTTAACTTACAAAATTGATACTTAGTTATTAGTTATACTGTAAATTAGTTAGTATTTGATCACACCGTAAAATATAGTAGAAATATCAAAGTCCAAAATCAAATCAGCATTCGAAATATAGAAGTTACTATATAAGTCATCATGAATCATAACCATTCAAAATATCAAAATAAAACAACTAAAAATAGAGATACTCCAATCTAATCAGTATTTATATAGTGGGTCACTTTGACTTTGCGCAATCTACGCAATACTCGTTTGAGCGATCTAATACTAAATAAATAAACAAAACAAATAAGAATTCTAAATGATTTAGAATTGTACTTGCCACTTTAAAATTATTTGTAGTTCTTTCTCATCGTCTTTCTCATCTTTCTTATACGTATTCAACCAATCTCGGACACAAATAAACAAGCTGCACGAAATTTCTAAATCTCTCGCTCAAAAAATATGAAAGGGTGATCGGGTATCAGGTATATACTCTCACTTCTACAATGCCTGCACCCGACCCCGACCCGTTCCCTGTTCCATTGGATAGCGGGTACTAGATATTAGTCAGGTATAAGCTCAGGCCGAGAATTATCCGATCTCTGCTACCCATTACAAGTATTACAACACCCCAAAAAGAAGATATAAATGAGAGAAAAATCCTCATTTCTTTGTATAATGAATTAAATAGTAGTATAATACACAACTGACTGAACCACAAGAATGTACGGAGTAATACAAGCCCCTTAGATCAATCTTATGTGAACATTATACAATAAAGAAGAAGCAAACACATGGTATACAACACAAGGTATACAATATTATGGTAGGGGATGATGACAATATAAAATACAATGAACGAATAAATTGGTCACATCTCAACATTTTCTTTCTCTGATCTGTGCAAAATCGATCAAACCAGCAACCATCTCAAATCACAAACACCCAAATTCTCTCTCTTTGCTCGTTTAAGATATGCCTACCGTCTTCCCAAGCAGCCAGAGCACCAACGACAACTCTATCCCAAAAATGGTGTGAAGAGAGCTTCTATCCAGCATGAATCCAAACACTGTTATTCCAGCTCTATTGTTCTCAAAGTATGTCACTGCAACCATGCAAAATTTGGATACAATTACTTCTTTTTCATTTCTAGGAGGATAAGTATATATATAGCACAGGGAGAAGAACTCACCTAAGGCTTGTCTCTTCTGAAATGAGATTGTGCTGTATGCATATGCCGGGATAAATTTTGTGTTGTCCAGTTCATCTTCTTCATCGCCAACATCGTCATAATCAAACGATCCATTGGAGTTCTCAAGGAACGCTTGTTGTTCGTCACCTACCTTTGCAACCGGAGTCTCCCCATCTCCTCCATCAAAAGAGTCGATTGTGGCACAAACGTGCCACTTGGCTGCAAGGCACGTCACGCCCTGCGCCTTGTGTGTGATTCTGGCTGCGCTTCTCAACAGAATCAACAGCCCGGCTAGAAGGCTCACGGAGCAAACCTGCACGTGCAATGCAGAATTTGAGAGGGCAAAACATTATGAATCGATGAAGAAAATGATCACAAGATGAAGATGTTTGGCTGAACTTGTATAAGCTTGAAAATAAGCTCCAAACATAAGCAAATGTGTTGCATACCGCGAGTTCTCCACAGTTGAATATGTCGAGATGAGCGTTGGGGCGCGTAGTCATGAGAAGGGAGGCGAATTGGCTGGCAGTGATGGATATGAGTCCACATAGAATGAATGATCTGTACCTATGGCTTATGATCCTAAGTTGTCTTCTGATTCTGAGGTGTTCCTTCAACACTGCTTCAACCTCGGAGTTGCCTTGGAAAACCAAGGCAAAATCTTGCATTCGGAGAATCTGGAGATAGCATATCAAACGGAACAGAACACAGACCAGGAAGAAGACAACTGTTCTGTAAAACCATGAGCATAGATCAAGAATGCAAGCAACGGTGTTGCTAATGACAACATTCCCCAGGAACGGAATCTTTGATCCTCCAGAGCTGTACCACCATATCTTATAAGCAGCTTCAGCAGCAAAACACGGCAGCACGAAAACAAATAATATCTTCAGTGATCTCTGCATTCACAAAATGGCCATTCAGAATTCAGGAGACAATAATATGGTGTTACATGAAAAGGGAATCCACAGTTTCATCATATCATAGATAGTAGTATATCACAAATAGCCAAAGAAGTGTAAAAGCCAAGACACACTATATGCCTGCCATTGTAGAACTAGACAATAAGCTGTCCTTGTTACTTTGATGCACAATAAAGCCAAAGAAGTGTTAAAACCCCGAATTTGTATGGAGTACTGCATGTTTTTCGTTATAGAACTAGATAAGTTAATCAATGGCTGAATAAGTTAAACAGAGAGCTGGCTTGAGAAACACTAGCATAAAGTAGGCCTTCTAAGTTCTATCTATCATCATAAAAATGTAAAGTAACACTCATAAAAATACTTATCAATCATGAAAAGTGTTACACATTTTCATTCGATCCAATTGATTATTCTACTAAATCGTCAACAAAGTTATCTGTTCATTCGATCAAATAATGCATTCGAGAAATGTAATCGAATAAATAATTCCAAAATTCAGCAAGTCAAACCAAATTAATACTTAGTTTAACCCCAAATCCTTTTCGATCCGCCTCATCTCAAGATAAACCCTAATAATTTAACAAAAAAATAGGGAAAGAAACGGAAACTCACGTTGAGCTGCTCGGTGTAGCCCTGCCTAACGGTCTCGCTCTCGTGCCTGAGTTTATCGAAGAAGAGAAACCTCCGGAGGCCGTACCTCCGGACGAAGGTGGAGAGAGAGAGGAAGGAGATGGCGGCGACGCCGCTGAGGGAGAGCTGCGCGACGGTGTCGTAGGGGCGGCTGTGGCGGCTGTCGCAATCGGTGCAGAAGAGGACGAAATGGGAGAGGGCGGGGACGAGGATGGCGAAGAGGAGGAAGACGAGCCAGGAGAGGCAGGCGGTCCATGCGTTGGACTGGTCGACGCAGAGCCACCTCAGCCAGGTGCGGAAGCTGTGGAGCTCGTCGCGCGCGTGAGATTGGCATCGCGCGAAGGCCCTGCTCTTGTCGACCAGCAGCGGCCTCTCTCTCTCGTCTCCCATCGATGGATTGGTGGATAGATAGATATGTGTCACAGTCACAGCAGGTTTTCTGGATTTTAGTCCTTTTTTGTGGGGATTTGATGTGAAATCGACGATGAAAATCAGAGCTTTTAAATCTCCCTCTCTGTGTTTGTGGCTGATGATGAAAGGTGGACCTTTAATGAGCTGTGCACAGTTTAATTGTATTTTGTCAGTGTTGATCTGTAATTCTGATACGTGGTTTGTTTTGAAATGGAGACTAGGTTTCATTCTAATTTTGTGATTTATATAGTTAACTTAACTAATACACCACTATTATTTTAAATTTAATAAATTTCAGACTGGACCCACCTGTAATTTTCTAAAAATAAAATTATTCATCTAGCGTGCTATGTCGATTTCGAGATCCTTATGATAATTTTGTACAAAATTGATAGTTATCGGCCTAAAAGTATCCACATCGGTGTCTGCTGGGACGGACGACGTTCGTGCCACTGGCGCGGCAACACCTTGTCTGCTGCTGTGCTCTTGCCGCTGGCACGGCGCTGCTTGATGCATCGAGCACGTCTGTGCAACTGAGCAGGGCGGCGTGGCGTTGCGTGATTGGCTCGTTTTAATTTCTGATAAATTTATTTGTTTTATAAAAATTCATAAAAATTCGCAAATAATCCGGAAAAAAGGAAAAAAAATATATTTTCAGATTCCCAAAAATATAGCTGTTTTTTTTACCATTTTTTTCAAATTTTTTTGATTTTTTTTTAAAAAAATTATCCCAAAATTATCTATAAATACTCACATCCATCATCCATTCTTTACAGCAAATTATCTCTCACTTATACTTCAAATTTTCGTATATTTTTAATGCATTTTAATATTGTAAAAATGGTTTTATTTAATTTGAATAATGAAATAGTTGGACCCTTGAGCTTGTCCTTGCGGAAGAACATGGATGTGGCTGTTGTGCTCTTGCCTAAGAGCAGGGAGTGAAAAACGAATAAAAATGGATCCGGACACACATCATTGCTGTTTGGCAAGAGTATGGATGTGGATGCTCTAATTAAATTCATTTTGGTTCATGATACTGTTAATGTATGTTACACAAATCCTTATGAAAAAGAACATTTAAGTGATGAAACAGAGTATGAATCTATGATTTTATTAAAAAAAATTTGACAGAAACGGAGTACTTATTTTATTTAAGGTTAATTTTTTCTTTCTATTTTTATGTGTTTAGAAGTTATTGCTCAAAGTTTGAAGCTTATTCAAGCTGTTTAAGAGCTTATTGTGACTTTATAAGCTCTCTGCAATATATTTAGGTAACACTCCTCTAAATTAACAAAAATGTTGATGGTAGTTGATCTTGAGTAAAGAAAGAATTATGAGTTAATAGAGAAAGAATTGACGAGAGATAGAATTGGAAAGGATTTGTTGGAACTAACAAATTATAATAAATTTATTTTTTATAATTATGGAATTAAAGAATTTTTTGTTGGTAGAGGTTTACTTTCATAATTTATAAGCTACTACTAATTATGATGTATGAACACTTATTTAACCAAACACTTATCAAAAAACAAATTCATAAAAACATTTAAACTTTTTTAAAGAGCTTAATCCCAAACCCTCAAAATCAATGAAATCTGTTTTGATTTTAATCAAAATTAATCCAACGAATCAAGAATATGACAATCAAAATAATTACCTATAATAGTTTTGGAAAGAACAAATATTATAGTCCAAATGAACAATAATTGGTTCGATATTGGTAGAAATCATGGTCCAAAATTCCAAATGGCCATAACATGCGGCGTTAGCATGTTAGACGGTTTTGGAGTTTAGCAGTCACTTTATGATTAATTAGAGAACAAATTTAAAATATTTTTTATAGTTATGTTATGTCTCTCTTCTATTCCCTATTAGATGTCTCATGAAATATGAACCCTGAGTATTAGTTGAGTTACCATAATTAATTTTAAAAGGAATTTTAATCATAAAAGTGAGAAATTTTTTCAAAAAATATAGCACTCTACTCAATGATATTTGAACCAGTTTTGAGAAAAAGTTTATAGATAATGAGTGAAATTAGTGAATCCTTTCAGTGAGTACTGAATGAGATATAATATTAATAAGAATTAAGAATTGGAAAAGATAGATTAAATTTATATAATGCGGCGTTTGGAGCATAAAGTATATTTTGAGTAGCATATTCTGCTCCACGTTTCAACCAAGCAGAGCAAGTGGCCAACGTTACATGTTGTCAATTCATCGACAATTATGTATTTTAAAAATATATGAGATAGGATATAATATGTGTTGGGTCAAAAATTAGGTTGTGTAAGGTTCCTTGCTTGTGAAATATTGATTGGATGAGGAATGCATAGAGTTGGGGGGCATGGCCTTGCATATCATTTACTATTGTTTTTACTGTCAATAAATCTGAATTTCACAACTCAAGTATTGAGAAATGTATAGAAACGATATACAAACAAATCTTAGAGTATAATAATTTGAATATATTCGACGAGTACAAACGTGTAGCAATAGCAGTCGACCTTTTCATCACATGATTGGGTTTAACACCAAACAATTTTAAACACTAGAGAATAATAAAAAAATGGGCTAATATCTACCAACGCGTCGCAGCGCAGAGCTGTGGTGACCATGAGGTCACGGATTCAAACTCCGCCACCCGTTGGGAGACTTTCGGCCTTATTCTGCAAACCCGGTCTAGCAGGATTTGGCAGATTTCGGCCTTATTCCGCAAGCCCGGTCAAGCAGGATTAGTCGGATTCCGCCAAAAAGACGGGTTCGGTACACCTGTGGTTAAACCAAAAAAAGGGGCTCATATCTAAAAAGTATACTACTAATTTCAATTATATTTTTACCACAAACTTTAATTGTGATAAAAATATGAATCCTTTCACCATAAAAATTAAGTATCGAATAAGTCTCGGGTTATGTGTGAGAGAACGAATCGTCGCCGGTTAAGGGCACAGATCCTTGTACGGTCGAACTCCAGATAATAAATAGACATAGGCATCTGGGTCAGTGGGCTTTGTTTGGGCTTTAGGTATGACTTGGGCCACCTATAATTTGGGCCGATAATTCCTTGTGCAATTAAATATCTAGTGCTCCATATTCTTCGGAGTTGTTTAGTCTGTAAAATTGTATCCCGAATTGAAATATGTAGCGTGTTTGATTCATGAGATTCAAATATACTGCTCAATTCTAGATGGATAATTATAGAATATTCTAGAAAATCGAACACCACCTATAACTTATTGGTACGTTACTTTTAAAATTGGAGGTACTTATTGAATTTATTGAATGTGCCACTAGAGAGATATATGAAATGGACTTACGTGTTGAATGTGCGGCGCAGACAAGGAAAATGCTTCGGTGTCTAAGCATTTCTAGCTTCTCCAAATATTAAAAAGATTATAACACTGTTTATCTTAATCATACAAATTAATTTTGTTTAGACTTTGTGTATCCTATTAATAATTTTTATATATACTACTCTATATGAAAAGATGCATATTTATCTTCGTAAAATTAGATCAGCCAATAGATAGAAGACAAGTATGTCTATTCTATAGTTGAATACAGAGGAGAGAGAGACCATAGTGTCTCATTTTGGCTATGGTCTCATTGTGTGCTCTCTTTTCATTTGTTCAAATTTTTTCAATTAAATGATATGTCGCACTCGACCTATCAATTGAAATGGTATCTGATAAAGATAGTCTTCATGTGAAATCTATATAGTACACAATTATTTGTTGTGTATCCATAAGCTTTTTTATATTCAAAATTTACAATTATTTAGGTTGATTAAAACGTATTTTTGAATTTTGGGTACTTCGTCAACAAATTTAACACCTGCTAGTAATAATGTCACATAAATAGATTATACATATATTATCTATGGATGTCTAAATAAATCAGAGTTATAAGCAACAGATAAACGTCAATATAATTATTTCACGGACTACACATCATAGAGATTGAAATTGTGTTGTGCAATAAAAAGGTCCACTAATTTGTAGTAGTAATTTTACTAAAATCAAATTTTTAAATAACTAATATATGATCAAACATTTATATAAAGAACTCCATAAAACTATAGGAGGCACAAATAGAATTATAGTGAACAAAATGATTTTGATTAGTTTAAAAGGGACCACTAGTGTATTATGGATAATGATTAATGTATGGTATGGGGGTTAATCGAGGGACCACAAATATATTTCGGCTACTCTAACATTCAAGAAATAAAATAATAAAACAAACACATTAGGAGACACACAAGTATATATTAGTACAAAATTTAGAGATTAATTTTACAGGTATTAATGGGTTCACAACCTACCCAAGTCCTATTAAGCTTGCACCTATAAGAAGAAATTAATTTGAATTCCATTAAAATATGATTCAAACTCTCAAGCACCTAGCCAAAACCAATTGTATAATCGAGTTGTGCTGTTGTTGTCTATCTAAAGGTTGCCCAAAATTATCTTAAATTAATAATTTATTTATATACCGTATAACTTACCTTATGAGTACTCAAACGCATGTACACTATTTCATGATATCATGGAGTATATAAGAGCATCTCCAAATCGAAATATAGGGTAATCGGATATCCGGATAACCGATTTTTCGGATTTCGGGTATCGGATTTTTGGATTATCCCGATACCCGATCGGGTATACCCGAATTACCCGATTTTTTAAATTAAATTTAATAAATTATGTATTTATTTTATTATTTTAAAATTTTAATTAAAAGTTTATAGTTAATTTTCTTTAAAAAATAATAAAAAAATTTAAAATTAAAATCCAAAATCGGGATTGGATACCCGATTTTTCGGGACTGGATACCCGAGTCGGGTATCTGGGTACCCAAAATCATTTTCGGATCGGGTATCGGGTATTAGTGTACAAATAATTGGCTATGAATGGTGGTATGGTGTTATTTTAAGAGATAGTGACACCATAACACTCTCATATAAGTATAAATTTATCAATATTTTAACAATATAAAAAATTAAAAATGACAGAATTTGAGTTCTATATATTATTTCTTTTACATTTCCGAAGCGTGTTCGTGTATATTGAATTGATTCCAACTACTTTTTCAGGATAAGAGCATCATCCCCAATTTTACAGCTTTTCTCTTCTTGCAGAATTGATGTTGAACGAAGTCATCTTTGAAAAAAACAGTAAATGTGCCAAATGTAATACTAAAAAATTACTCTTAATTGAGTATAATGTTGGTGTATAAAATTACACATAAAGCAATAATATTAATACTTACTAATAATTAATGAATGTAGTGCGAGTGAGGAAAGTAATGCTCCATATTTTACAAAGATAAATAATTGACATACCAAAATAGCAAAAAAGAGACTAATTTTGAGGAAGAATTTGAAATTTAAATAAATACTAGTACTAACATTTATGATCAAAATAATCGAATTTCTAATAATCAATCATGAAACCCAACTTAAAGAAACAATTAATTGCGTTAAACACCACTAAAAAGTCCACACGAAAAGCACTAGTAAGCATTAGCAACAGCAAATGCCTTAGTTAAAAAGTGAACACAGATTATGATAGCCATAGCCAACTTCAACACAAAGAAGCCAAAGAAATGGGTTAATGAAGATCATACTGTATATTTGTATTTTTTCAGCATTTGATTGTATTCAGATAGATCCAAGTATGAGTTCCTCTAACACAAGACTCCTCCATTAATGAAACCAACCTGCTCCGAACAAGCGAACGGGGCCATTCAACCAAGTTCAATGCACATGATGACAGACAATGAAATAGCAGGCATAACCATAGTTGCCAAATGTATGAAGTACTGTACTACTCAAAACAATTGAAAGCCAAGAGACAGTTTTCTACTCAGTGTCAACAAAGCTGGAGAGAGTATGATAGGTCACAAAATAGGAGTAAGGAAGGATGTGCAATGCATGTGTGCCATTAATGTCAATCAACAGAGAAGGGAAGATATACTACTAACTTCAACTATAAGAAAATTGTATAATTCAGGAATCTCTAGACTAATTTGTCAGAAAAGCATGGATGAATTCAAAATCTGACAAGCATGTCCTACGAAGAACAGACAATCACACATTGATTTATGCAATAATAAGAACAAATATGAATTAACTTAACAATATGATTTCAATAAACACTAAAGAGGAACCAAGATATACTCTATTATTCATACTCAACAGCTAGGAATAAGTCTGCACTTGCAATACTCAAGGTCAGATCCTGTATGTACTATGTTTAAAATCAGAAAACAATTCTCAAGTTAAACTCCATGTCAGATGAACAAGAACAAGTTGATAAAACTTGATTCCACCTCAGCTCAACAAGAGTGATTGAAGCTCAATTTACCTTTTAACAAAACTTGACACCACTTCAGTTAACTCGCATTGATTCTTCAAGACTCTTTGTTTCTATGTTTTACAATATTAAAGAGCAGAACAGAAGACAACCAAGAAATACCAAATGGAAACAAATCAGGATTATAACAATCAAATTTCTATGGAATAACTTCTCAAACAGTTAATCATAAATGGTTAAATACAGAGCACAAGTAATAAAATTCTCCAAGCACTCTGGTGAAGTAACCACATTTAGATTTGCAAGATCAAAATAAACCAGTGGCAACATATTGATAAACAATAATTTACAGAAGACTACTGGAGAGTGATATTCAAAACATACACATAATAAGAAAAGGGAAACACATGAAATTAAACTGTAGAGGCATATAAATAACCTGGTAAACTAGTAAATCTAATAAGATCCCTCTGTTGTCCAAGAATCAGAAGAGCCAAACAATCTGTAAGTATGCAACTAGGAGATACAATCCAATACAAGATCTTGTGGCAAAGAGAATCTCATCTAAACTAGCAGCAGCACAACATAATAAAACCAGAAAAACTCTTGACACGGAATCTCATCTAAAGTAAACCATAGATCTTAAGAGATTACAGAACAAAACTCGAGTGCTAAGTGCAGATGATCATAGCATTCAAACTAGTTGTCACAGGGGTACAGATCATTCACTAAAATTTGACAATAACAAGATACATCTAGCAATCACTAACCAAAGCATAGTAACAGAATTCACTATCATCTCGAATAACATCACAAGCACAACAAGAAACACGACCATATACACCAGAACAACCTTGATTATCAATAACATTGGAGTTTATAAATGTGAAACAAGTGAATTCTCTTCAAACAACAGACACTCACAGAAGACAGACTCTTAGACTTAATAACGTTCAGTCATCTATCCTAATCTGCGAGCATTCTCATCCTCATCCCCCTCTTTTTCTTTTTCTTTCCGCTAGTAAAAACAAAAAAATGGGGCAAAGAAGCCCCAAAAAAGAAAATAAAAAAAAAAAGAAATCTTGGTAATTTAACCAAATGGTTTCTTCCGAATGATAAGACCATCCATCATCATCATCTAACGCGTCAGAGCCTGAGCGCCGTGCAAGCTAGCTCGTCCATATCGGCATCAACGCCCTCGGCGGCGTCCACGGGCGGCGGCATGTTAAGATCAAAAGGCAGAGGCTTTTTACAAGAGGAAGAGGCGATGTCACACTCAGTATCATCAACGACAGATGATGAAGAATCACAATCGCTGCGGCAGTCATCCGGAGCCACCGGCGGCGAACGCGGATACCTCCTCGGCTGCGGCTGCAGGATTGGCAACTGGCGGGGCCCACTGAAGGACTCGACCGTGCTGCTCATGCCGCTGGAGGTCGGCCTCTGTATAATATGGTGCTCCTGAGGGTAAAACCGGGAGTCCACGAACGGATCGCTAGGGTTATCATCGATCAGCGGCTGATTAGGGTTTCGGTGGTCGAAATTGGGGGAAACGACGCCGCTCACCGGAAACGGAAAATTCGTCTTCGCCTTGGGGCCACGGAGCGTGCGGGCGGCGGCGTCGTAGGCGCGGGCGGCGTCCTCCGCCGAGTCAAAGGTCCCGAGCCAGACGCGCGTCTTCTTCCACGGATCCCTGATCTCCGCCGCGAACCGGCCCCACGGCCTCTTCCTGACGCCGCGGAACCTGAGCTCCTTAGCAGCACCAGATCCGTTGACCTGGCCGCCGTGAACCGCCGCCGCCGCCGCCGCTCTGCCGCGCCGCATCGCCCAAATCAAAATATGCTACGAATTGAAGAAATTTCAAATCTATCCGTTGAATTGATGGTGCGAAGCAATTATGAGGGGGCGAGGTCTGAGCTAGGAAGAAACCATATGTACAAAGGGGGACAACAACGCCGCAGAGAAGGGGCCGCAGAAATTGAGATTTGGGATAATCTTTTTTTTTTCTTCTCTCTCTACTTCGTCTTGTTGTGTGTGAAAAGAAAAGAAAAGAAAATGGGGGGCCTTATTTTGTGAATTGAATTTTGAATTATTTTAGGGGTTTGAATAGCTTTCTGGAATTCTCAGTGAGACAGACGCCCCCACAAAACCGACTACGTACCTTGAACCCATAGATTTGCGCTTGCTTTAATGAGATTTAGGGGGTGGGTGAAATGACGGGAGTGCCCCTGCACGCGGCATATTTCATTGAATGGTGGTGCTCAGAATGCAGTGCAGTGAAGTCATTTTCCGTGATTCAGTGTTTACGTGAATGGGCGGAAAAGGGTACATCATGCTTGTGCATTTGGTTTCGGTTTTAATCACCTCCTCTTTAATTAGGTGCACAACGCCAATTTGGTATAAGACCAGTCAGAACAACTCCAATGTGATTTTTCTTTTTAAGTTTGAGCATTTAATTTGAGGAATGGGATCGCAAGATGTACAATATTTGTAACAAATAACGGTTCATAATTCATATATTGCACAACTCATGCTCACAAAGAGTCTCAATCTTTTAACGATATTCACATAGAAGAATATAGGGCAAACCATTCGTTAGCACAAAATGTTCGACCAACCTCTCTACCACGAAACAACACATTATACACACTGACCAATGATTACGGAAAGGTATTCCTCTCACACTATATAGACACACAAAAGACTCACAAAAACTAAGAAAAAATTAGTGCTAGGATTTTAAGAAAACGAATCACTCAATCCCGAAAGAAGTTTTCATCAAATGAATTTTTTTTAACATGAGATGATCTAAAATAGAAAATGACTCAGATAACTTGGTTGGGTTTAAGGAACATCTAATTATACTTGTTGAAGTGACACTATCACACGCTTGATTAATAAAAGAAGTTAACCAAAACGAATGCATTTTCTGTATATATAAAGTTATACATGGTAAAGCAATATTTTCCATTGTTTGTACCCCTCCTTCCGTCATTAGAAATCTTGGTTCAGTATTACTATGAATGGTATGTGCATCTCACTTTCCATTAACCCATTATATTCACATACTATATGAAACTAATATACACTCTCCGTCTCATAAAAATATGTGCACTTTCCATTTTCGTCCGTCTTACAAAATATGTGCATTCCATTTTTGAAAATTATATCAATTTAATAATATAGGTTCCACTATACACTAACACTACTTTAACTACTATTCTCCTTCTCTTTCTTACTTTACCATACATTTTTTCTCATCTCTCTTATTTTATCAATTTTATCTTAATTCTCATGTCATATCCATTGCCTATATTTTTATGGGACGTAGGAAATATAAAAAGCAGTCATATATTCCACTATCTTTTTTCTCACTCATTTTTCTTTATATTTTTTAAAATCCGTGCTAAATTCAAATAGAGCTCCCAAGGAGGGAAGGATTAAATCACAGTCTTCCTCTCTAACCAGATTCTTTTATATTTTACCATTTACTATTTTTTATAGTCATCTTAGTTACACATCATTTGGTACTACTATATATTATAGTTTGAGGCCTGTATGTGAGTGATTTCTTAAGGTGCTATTCCACAATTGAGAACCTTAGACAAGCTGTTGGTTAAGTTTAGGTTGCAAAACTTAATGGAAGTAGTTGGGTTGCACCCAACACACTGCAACAACATTATGAATGCCCTTCAGAAATAACTTCATTAATTTCAAGGTAGGAAAATTACAACATACGAAAATGGGATATAGACCGAAACAAAGAAAATGAGAAAACTAGCTATCAAAATGGATTAAAATAAACAGCTAGTTGAGCCACAAAAACGGGTAATAATTAAATAAATTACTCAAACGATGACCGGTCAAAAATAAAGCGAATTTTTCATTGAAATATGCAATGGTACCAGCAGCTGTCAGTCATCTTTTCTTGACTGAATTTGCCGATAGTGGGAGGGATTGGCAAATCTACCGGCTATACCAGTTGTCGGTAAAACCTCGGTCAGATAGATTTCAACAGCTGACAATTTTCTGATGTGCACATGAGAGAATCCTCATCCGCTCCGTATCTTCTGCTGGGTCGGCCTGAATGGGCCGTCAGATTATGTTTATTGGGCTAACTCAAATACCCTGAATGGGCCCTTATCGGATCGGCCCAGGATGGAAAGTAGATTTGTTTAGTCCGGCCATCACAGGCCCAATGAGCTACAACTAAGCAGTCCAAGCCTAGGCTTGCGTTCAGACCCACTTTTATTAGTACTACTAATATTGTACTCTCTCCGTCCCACATAATTTTAAGAAATGTAATTGAAAGTGAGTTGAAAAAGTTGGTGGGACGTGGGTTCTACTTTTAAAGTATTGGTTTTATAATAAAATGTGAGTAGGAATGAGTTAGTGAAATATAGGGTCCACTGCCAAAAATGGTACTCCCTCCGTTCCTTCATAGTTGAGTCATTTTTCCATTTCGGGAAGTTCCCTCATAATTTAGTCATTTCCATATATAGTAATTTTTTCCTCTTTCTTACTTTACTCTCTCTTACTTTATTTTCTGTACTTTATTCACTTTTTACTTTATTCTCTCTATCTTTTTCTCTTTCTTACTTTTTTATCTATTTATTTAACACACTCAAGATTCATTTCTTAAACTCCATGCCTAAAAAGTTCCGCCTCAACTATGAGGGAACAAAGTGAAATGGGTAAAATTATGTGGGACGGTATAAAATGGAATATTGGGTAAAATTATGTGGGATGAAGGGAGTATTATTAAGGGCTAACTATAGCTAGAAGCCTAGGACAATCAACTTTGAGCCAATTCCACTTTCTCACGTAATTTCAAAATGTAGATGAACTACTACTACAATTATTGATTTTACCCATGAAATCAAAATTGGCTTAAAATCACAGCTTATGTGGCAAGTATTTCAAATGACTTAGAGAGGGGTTTAGGATCAATTAACTGCTCCATCAGTTGCAACTATTACAAAAATGTTTACTAATAAACGTTACTACTTCAAACTTCAAAGATACATAGGAATAGAAAAATAAAATTGGATTTGAAAATTGTATCACCCATCGGAAAGGTACATACGGTTGAATTTTGGAAATTGTACATTTTGTGAGAGCTTAATTATAAGGACAATTTCCATCCATCGTGTTTTATGTTTTTTCCTTTTATTTTACTTCATTTTTCTTGCTATTTTTGTTGTTAACATAAAAGGAATCAAGCAAAAAAAAAAAAAAAGAGTACCAAATTCTTCTGTTCAAAGTTGGTATGAGCTTGCGTATTGCTTAAACAAAATCTGTTCTTTCATTTTAAGTAAAGGTTGTGGAACAAGATTGAGAATTAACATGAGATTTTCAAGTAGGTAACTGAACGAAGAGGTAAAAGTCATATTTAGCTATAACCACCGATCTGTCGAGTAGTCTCTGTCCCTTTGAATAATAGGTTATGTTGTGTGTATGTCGAAGTCAAAAATATAAACAACCATAATTCATAAAACTAAACGCACTCTGTAGTAATATAAAAATAAAGAATTTAAGTACAATAGTATAAATATTTGCTAATACTGGGAAAATACTAATATCATTAACAAATCAATGAATAAGCCCCAGAATCATCAAATTCCACAACTTGCTCCAAAAATCTGCAATTTAGTAACCGGTGGGGAAATCGCAACTGCCAAATTCTGCACACACAAAAAAAAACATTGTCCCACATTATTACTAACGTTCTAAAAAATAAATAAAATAATAATAAAAAAAACAGTACAAACAATTACTACTACTCCACTAGTTGAGGCAGTTGAAACGTAGCAATAACTTACTAGGAGCTTGTGTAACCACATGAGCGGCGCCACCGAAATCACAGCTCCCGCTCAGCCGCGAATTCTTCTGATAGTAGCTGTTGAATGCGTAAGAAGCGTGCGCCTCCACCGTGTTGGGATTGAAACACGCCGCCTCCCGCTGGATCGGACGGCAGTCCGCCCCTCCCTCTCCACAAGCGTAATCCAACGCCGCCTGCAGCTTCTCCTCCCCAACATTCTCACTCGCCACACACCACGTCTGCCCCGCCGCCCTCACCGCCGGCGCTGGCTCCGCCGCCACCACAGCCGTCGCCGCCGGCGCCGGCACCTGCGCCTTGCTCTCAGTATTATTCGGCTTTCCATTTAGTCCGTCTAATGTTAGCGGTATATCATACACCTTATCCTCGTTCGGATAGAAAAGTCCGTAGTTCCTCTCGGACATGGGGCCGGTTTTCTGGTTCTCATTAAAAAGCGCGAACAGGAACACATTCAGCGAGTCCTTCGGCCGGAGCGGCGTCCCTCCCCCGCTGAGCACGCGGCGGACGAGGTTTCCGTTATACGCCGCGGCGTTCTCCGGAGTCGCTCCGACTTCCTTCTCGTCTCCCTTCGACGGCCATCCTGTTTCCGTGATCACGATCTTAATGTCATTGAACCCGACTGCGGACATGGCAGCGAAAACGGCGTCGGTTTGCGCCTCGAACAGGCTCTTGTAGACGAGGCCGTTGCCGGAGTCGGGGTTTCCGGCGGCGGAGTTACGGAGGAGGGCGTAGTCGAGGGAGATGGTGTCGGTGTTGTCGATGTACGCGAAGAATGGATACGCGTTCACCATCATATATGAATTGGTTTGATTGAGAAAGTGGAGCATCGGCTTGATGACGGGCTCGATGAGGTCGGGTTTGAAGGCGCCGGCGGAGGGAGGGTAGGAGGAGTTGAGGGCGCTGAGGGCGACGGGGGAGGAGATTTTGATGGAGGAGGAGAGGTTGTGTTTCTCTAACGAGGCGTAGACGTTTTTCATGGCGGGGAGGAGGGCGGAGGTGGGGGTGGTGGCGGAGTTGGCGAAGACTTCGTTGCCGACGGCGATGGCCTCGATGGTGGTTTTGGGGTGGAAGGGGAGGACGTTGGATTCGACCCAGGAGTCGGTGTAGGAGGTGGAGGCGGCGGCGGAGGCGAGGTTGTCGTTGGGGAGGCCGAGGGTGAGGGAGATGCCGGAGCCGGAGAAGGCGGAGAGGACGGAGGAGTCGGAGTCGTAGAGCTTCACCTTGGTGACGCCTTGGGATTTGAGGAGCTGGACGACTTTGGCGGGGGAGGGGAGGTTGTCGCCGAGGCGGCCGTAGTTGATTCCGACGCTGCCGGAGTCGGAGAGGGCGGAGTAGTGGAGGGAGGCGAGGAGGAGGAAGGCAAGAAAGTGTGGGGTATTCATTTTTGGGAATGAATGAATTTTGTGAGAGAATTGTGATGGAAATTGGATAGTTATATATAGGTAGTGTGAGCGTGTTTAGTGAGTGGGGTTAGTGGAAATAGGGAAATGGGGGAGTGGGGTGGGGTCCACTAGTAAATTATGAGGAAATGAAATGCTACGAATTACGTGGTTATAATCATATTTATTGTAATTTTATTCGGACATTATAATGGGTGAATATTAATGACATTATCAACCATTTACAAATAAAGAAAATTAGGTTTAATTTTGGTGGAACATTATAATGGGTGAATAATAGGAGTAATATTACCATTTATAAAATAAGGAAAGTTGTTATTTACAATGATAATTTTTGGTTGATTTTTAGTCAATTCACAATATAAGGAATTGTCTTACATAATTAAAAAATTGATGAACTTTATTACATTAAAAAGTTAATAAATGACAATTATTCTTACAAAGTACTTAGTATGAGCATTGAGCACTATAATTTTGGACACAATACGAAAATTCAACACAAACTTAATGTTGTTTGATTAAACCTAATAATGTTTGTGTCCTTATCCAATTGTCCACTAAAAACTCGATAATTTCTGACTAAGTTCAAGTAACCCTTTAAAAATAATGTTGTTTCTAAAATTATATATAAATCAGGCTTTATTGTGTAAATCAGGTTTCAAAATCATATTTAATCATGTAAACCAGGTTTTGAAATCAAATTTAATCGTGTAATACAAGATTTTAGTCGTGTAAATTAGGTTCATATCGTTGTCGTGTTACTATATTCGTGTAGTGTTGTTAACGGGTTCGTCACGTGTGCGAGGCGTGTTTGGGTTTGAAGGTCATAAGTCAAATTCATGTCTAGGTTGAACATTTCTTTTACAAGTTAGATTAATTTTATCCTTTATTGGATTTGGTCATTTATTAGATTGATCTGATAATGACTATACTGAACAACTCTTGGTATAGTATGTTAACAACATACTAATTTGCTCTTAATAAACAAACACAAAAATACTATGTAACACATTCGTCTCTAAAAAATAGAAACTAATCCGTTTTAGCTTGTCCTTTAAAAATATAAATTTTCTGAACTTTCTATTTTCAGAAGTGGATCCCACAATCGACTAATAGAAACTAATACTGCTTTCATTATATTTGTCTTCTTCTCTCTTACTTTTCCAGATTTTATCTTCTTCTTTCTTCTTTTTTATTTTACCAATTTAGTAGTACTGCGTATTAAAACTTGTGTCAGTTTAAGAATTATTCCTTATTTTTCAAGGACAAATGTAGTACTAGTAATTTCCTTCTCAATCCCTCGCTGTAGTCATCGTTATAATGAGATTAAGTACGTAATTTATAGGGCTTACCTATAATTTTTGTGCAAAGAAGATGAGGCAGCAATAAAGAATTGGAATTTTTTGCAACTGATGGTGTAATATTGTGATTTGGGACAGAAAATGAAATTTATATGAGAAACAGTAATAAAAGTAAATTGTAAATAAGAAAAGGGAAATCATTGCAAGAGGAAAGTAAATATCAACAGTATATGTTGTTGCCATAATGCTTAAATTGTTTTCTTGTTTGATTCTCCAACGTTTTTGCTCCCTTGTGAACGTTGAAGAGTTTTGTTACTTTAAATTTTAAAACGCTTCATTAACTTACGACAAAATAATGATTAATTACTTAATTAGTGCTTTTTGCAATAATTGCGAATACATTTCGTCCATCACATTTAATTGTCACACTCAGTATAATTCTTGATCTGTTGTTTTATTTATTTTGTACACATGAAATATTAATTACTATACATAATTGTAATTAGTGGAGGAGTTGGCCGGTTTCACCAACATAAAATTTTGGGAAGGTGTGTAATTTCTACACCTCTATTAGTATTATATATTTTTTCCTTCACAATTTGAGAATTATCTCAACTTATTGAACAAACTCTTGACTATTAGCATAATAGCATTGCATGTTTGGATTTTGGTGGCCTACTTTGGTTGTCAATATGCAATTGGATTCTTCGTCACATATTATTATTATGAAAAATTGTCAAATTTCTTTGAAATGAGAAAGAAAAGAGGAAGCGGAATGTGCAAGAGAATTTATGTGCCACGCTCTATTTGTTGCTTAATTGACATGTACTGTATGTATTAGTCTCAGCAACGATAGCCAAACAAATTGAAGAGTAAGAGTTATGCAACTTAATTACATTCTTTATGCAAGTTATACTCAATCATTACTCATTAATAGAGTATATTGAAGTTGCTTATGATAGTTTTCTTAAATGATTCATCGCATATAGTCTTACCAGCAATATATTTTGATCTTTGTTAGTACCCAAAAGTCAAAATAAATGTCCGAGGGATTTCTTACGGTTAAAAACTATGTACTCCATAATGATATGTTCAGAATAAACTTAGGCCATCTCCAACCATTTACGCCAAAATCAAATACATTTTTAAGTATATGTCACACCAAAAAATAGTTTTACTCCAATCATTTACACCATCTTTAAGTTTACACCATCTTTGAGTATTTCTTTAACAAAATTTTGGAGTAAACACCATATTTGATGTTATTTCAGTGAAAAACCCAAAAATGTATTTGAGTTTGGTGTATGGTTGGAGAAATTATCTACACCAAAAATGAGTTTTGGTGTACGGTTAGAGAGGGTCTTAAAATGAATTCTTTTTCGTAAAAAAATAAAAGTCACTTTAAGGACACTTTTTAATACAATTAAAGATACTAATTTGTAGGGGTGTGTTAATGTCCAGACAAATCTTACATGTAAAACGTCAGTAATGTACATTATACACACTAGTAAGCAGTAACGTACATTTTATATTTTCATATATTAACAAGGTGTAAATCATTACTTCATTAGAAGTAGAATATTGTTGATTATAGTATGAAGCATTTAAAAATAAACGAGTACATGAACTATTTTGCATAATAATATGTCAATTATTTTTGAATAATATGCAATTTAATTATCTAATATGAAGACCGTCTTGAATCATTCACTACGTCAATACAAAACTAACAGTTCTATGATTCTATCTGCCAAAAAACTATAGAGAACAGATGATTAAGATAAATTAAATTGTTTTGCATAATTTTACTTGTAGATCATGGTACAGTGGTGACAGGGTTAAATTAAGTAAATATACAAGGAGACAAAGATTTTTCATTGGTATCAAAAAAACACAGTATGATTAAGATGAGACATTTGTGACACATTCTCCTCCTAAAAAAGATGAGAAATCGGAACGTTAGAGGTGCCAGCTAAGTTTAATTATCATATTTTGCAGACTTGGTGGGCCATCGGTTTGGATTGCTCTTGTTGCAACGGACCTAAGATTTGATATTTTTTCTATTTATTTTTTAATTCTTTTATATTTTTATATATTTTTCTTTAAAATAATTATACTATATTATTACTCTATATCCCCAATTAGAAAGTCCTTATACCATTTTGATTCGTCTGCCAATAAGAATCCTAATTCATTTTTACTATAAATGGTAAGTAAGTCTCACATTTTATTAATATTTTAGAGTGAACTACATAAAAAGTCCCTAATGTTCCCGTTTGTGTCACTGCAGACCCCTAACAAAAAAAAATATCGCCAGACGGGCCTAACCTTAAACATAATCACATATCTTATTTTTTCCGACTAAAATGCCCTTAAGCCCTAAAAAGACATTTTTTTTATTCCATTATATTGTTGACATGTGATTTCTGAGACATTTTTGTCAGAAACTTCTTATGTAATTTTCTAATAAGTTTTGGTACTTCATACGTAATTAAAATTTTATCATTATTTACACTTTCTAATTTTTTTTTAATATACATATTTATCATTAACCGCATTAACTAATAGAAAATAATAAAATGAGACCCTTTTTTACTTATAAGACTCATTTTCTGATATTTTTTTTAATGTTTTCTATTTTTCCTAATTTTTATTTATTTTTTATCTTGATTTATCGATCGATTTTATTTATTATGAAAGTATCCAATTTTGCAGCATTAATTTATAAATTTATATTGTCTTAATTTCAGATACTATTATTAATAAACCCTATATATTCATATGATGTTAAAATTTCAATTGGAACTAAATTAAAATTCTTAATAAAATATCAATAAATATAAAATTGTCTTAAAGTTAGGCTTAGATTAACAAATTAGTTCGATGATATATAATGAAATAATATTTTAAATGTCAGTGTTTTCAAGAAAATAATTATTGTATCATTTGATTAAATATGAAATACTATTTTTTTATTCTATGTATTATTGATTCAAATTTTATTTCGTAAATAACTTCATTTTTCCATATTTTTTTGTTGTTTCTCAATGAATTTCCCACACGATATAAGTGGTATATTATTTACCACTAACTAGAAATAGAGGAATATAAGAAGTTTTTTTTTTTTTTTTTTTTTTTTTTTTTTTTTTTTTTTTTTTTTTTTTTGTGTGTAGAAATATTGACAAAACTTTAATCACGTATGAAGTACCAAAACTTATTAGGATATCACATAAGAAGTTGCTGACAGAAATGTGACATAATTCATATGTCAGCGAATTTAGGGATTGCCAAAAGTGCCCTTCAGGGCATTTGGGCATTTTGGTCCGAAAAAATGGCTACAAATATACAATATGTGATTATGTTTAAGGTTAGGGTTGTGTGGAGGTATTTTTTTTCCCTAGGGCCTGCAGTGACACAAACGAAAACGTTAGGGACATTTTATGTAGTTCACTCGAATTTTTAAGTCACATCCGTTTTCATTGTATTATAAACTAATAGTACTTCATCCGTTTTCATTGTATTATAATCAATTTTATAGGCATGGAGATTAGGAAAAAGTGCGAAACATATTAGACAAAAAAAATTAATAAAGTAATAATTGATAGGAAAAAGTAGTGATAATAAAATAAGAGAGATGGAAAAGTAAGAGTGGAAAAATGTGTTACTTTTTACTATAAACGGAAACAACTCTATTACTATGGAACGCCCAAAATGGAAAAATGACTCTCCTACTATGGGACGACCGGAGTAGTACATAAAAAAAGGAACTCACTTTCCAAAATGCCCACTTTTTTAGTATTTTTAAAAGTCTCACTAAACCCGAATATAACTCCTATTCTCGGACAGATGGAATACTAATTTTTTAGGGTTAAAGCCGAAAACTTGATTCCTGAAGAAGGGTTAATAATATGGATATTAGTCTCTTAAATCATGAGTTTTGCCTAAAGTTTGGTATTTCCCTTAAACTTTGAAATTGGTCTATAATATCAATATCACAAACTTTGCATTTTGTTTGGTATTTCCCAAACTCACTCAAATAAGATATTTTCATCAAAATCTTATTTTAGGCAACTGTGATACGCTTTATGTGGGAAATACCAAATTTTAGACAAAGTTTATGGTTTTAGAGACCAATTTGCCTTAATAATATGATCATATACCAAATTTTAGACAAAGTTTATGGTTTTAGAGACCAAGTAAAATTAATAACATTTCATACACAAAATTTGTTTAACTCTAGCTAATTGTTTATCATATAAGTTGTTGTTTGGGAAACTATGTACTATCAACATTTAAACTCTCCTACAAACATAGTTCAATACTATGATTTTATTTATTTGACACAAAGAGAGTGAAGGGGTGACTACAAGAGTCAAACATAAGAATTGAGATTTTCATTAACTTTTTTAAGAAAAAAAAAGAAGCTCAAGCCCAAATAAATATAAATAATCATTTATTCCATCAAAGTAAACAATACCACTAAAAGTGAAACATACATCTTGTATTTAGGTTGACTATTTAAGTATTCTTAAATCATATTACGTACGTACATCGCATTGTGGGTGTGTAGTAGTGAAGAAATAAAACAATCATTAAATCATCAGACTTGGCACTAATGTAACCACGATATCACAAGTTTTCTTAGTACATAAGAAAAATAATGGATTGATTCACAAATGAAATAGGTCGGCATAATTCCACATCGCAACATTCAATTTGTATTATATATGGTAGATCACTTGTAAGTCGGCAATTTCGGTAGGATGAATTATATGGGACACCTAAATTCATAATTGATTCAATGTGTGTGAAAGTGTTTATGAAAATATGTGGCTGTTGTCTCTGTGTTGTAGCGTTACTAGCTCATTTCTTATGTGGTTATACACAAAGTCATACCTAGATAAACTATGTGTGAAGATTTGACTTAAAAGAGTTGATTCAAGAATCAATTGATACTAACGTTTAATTTTCATATATGTGTATGTACCAGATTTCATTTACGCGGAAAAATATTATGTCTCAAGTTGTTTTAGTATAATAATTCCAACATAGCCAAAAATTTGTTCATAGATTGGGTTTGCCTTATTTTTGTAAATTTGCATGATGTAACCAATTGAATTAAAAAAAAAAAAAACCAATTGAATTTACAGGTAAAAAAGGACCCACAGGCCTACAGATATTTTTTAAACCACTTCCTAAACAATTAAGTTTAATTTTCGTGGGGAACCCACTATTTAATGTCAATCTCATTAGACACGAAACTTGAATTTTCTTTCTCCATTTTTGGAGCTCGCAGCATACAATTTTTTATTTCATGTTCATATCCATGATAGGATGGGCTGAAAATGACAATGACATTTTTTAACCAAAAAAAAAAAAAAAACAGCTTTGGTGATATTTCAATAATTTTGAAAATAGTCTTAAAAATAAAATAAAAAATTATAGGATTGGTGTCAATTTATAACTGTGGTTATTTTACAAACTCAACAAATTTTGGAGACATTTTATCCTATTATGCACATACTCCCGATTAAGAGTTATACTTTAACCGGACACGAGTTTTAAGAAATGTAAAGAAAAGTTGGTTGAAAAAGTTTGTGGAATGTGGGACCCATTTATATTAGTGGAATATGAGAGCATCCGCAATGGTCGGCTAGCGACCGGCTAGCCGATTCGTCGCGCTGGCCGATCGGCTAGCCGAACCATTGGAGTCGGCCAGTAGCGAAATCGGCGAGCCGATCGGCGTGGTATCGGGCCGATCGCTTGCGTAGCACTGCCGCCATTACAGTGGCGGCCCGATCGGCCAGCCGATCGGCCCAGCGCCGAATTTTGTTTTTTTTAATTCTTTTTTTTAATTTTTTTTTAATTCTTTAAAAAAAAAAAAAAAATTAATTCTTTTTTTAAATTTTTGAAAAACTATATAAACGCGATTTTCTCTATCTCTAAATTTCTGTACAAGAGCAACATCTAGCGATGGACAACAACAACTAGCCCAATACAAAATTAAGACCTAAAACAGAAACATGTCATACCGTCGGGCCGGGGGCCTCTCCGCCCCCCCGGACCCCCGTTCGGCTAGCGGCAAACTATAACAAGATTCAAGGCGACTCGTGTGTGGAAGCCCGGATTTTTTTTTATTATGTTATTTTTATGATTTTTAGTTAATGTACTTTTTTTTATTTAAATAAAATTAATGAATTTTCCCGTATATGTCTCGTAAATTTAATTTCGTATTTTAATCGTAATTTTAATTCCGTAAATGTAGTATATTTTGAATTATTTTTATTGCGGGCTGACCTATGGGAACCCGAGAGAGGGGTATGCCGTGGGGGATGCCGGGCGGCGGGCAGTCCGCCGCCGGGGTGGGGGGTATGCCTCAGATGCAGTTGAGCAGATGATGCTTGCAGCAGGATGATGGGGATGATGTGAAGGGGGGGATGCAGGGGGATGCTTGGGGTGTGCGATGCGGGGGTCACCTTAGGGAGGGGACGCGGTATATCGGCCCTCGCTTGATTTTTTTACGGTTTCGTCTCACACGTAGACCCGGTGGGACGCAGTTCTCCGGCGATGACCTTGTTGTCATTGCATGATATGGGGATCGATCTCGGGGACGATGATACTCACCGTTCCGGCGACGCCGGCCGCGCGAAGAAGAAGGCGAGGGGGAGGGGGAAAGGGCAAGGCGGTCGGCGAGTCATCGCAACCCGGCCTGCCTTGGCCGGAGGAAGTGGACGGAGGATGAGTACGCCGGGGTGGCCAAGGGGTGGTTGGAGGTGTGCGACGATCCAGCCGGTTGCGAACAACCGACGCGGGTGCGTCAACATGTGGCGAAGATCGAAGGCGGCTTATAAGAGCAGACCGCCCGCACGGGAAGGACTTCGACAACGAGGAGGTCGAGGAAGGGGTGGGAGCGCACCGGGACGCGGTGGGGCCGTTTGCGTGCGGAATTTGTACGCCAACGCCCTCCGTCGAGCTCGAGGAAGTGGGCGGGCGGGGACGGGCGCTGGAGGATAGCCGCGAGTCGAGTTCCCCTTGGAGGGGAAGTATAAGGAGTTCACCTTCCTGGGAGTGCTTCTTGTTGTTGAAGGACTCGAGAAGTTCCGGCGGGGTGCGACGGGTGGCCGAAGAAGCGGCCCGAACTATAGCGGCGACCTCACAGCGGCGGCGGCCAAGCGGATCCCACGACCTCCTCCAGGGATGCCGAGGAGTTTCCATCCCCTCCTTCATTTGCGGTCGCCCCCGCCCGGTTGGACAGAAGCGGGCGCGGCCCGGGCTGCGAGGGGCGGATCCCCCTATCGCCCCGCGAGGTCCAGGTCCTCCGCCCTCCCACCGCCCCACTCGAGTACGCTCTCCATTCGCGTAACCAAACGCGGGCTCAGATGTTACAGGTCTTCCGAGAGCGCCACCGACCCCACGGAGAAGAGGTTTCTTCACGAGATGCTCGAGAGCATGCGTGCCGATTTAAAGATCGCGAGGTCACGAGCTGGGGGGTTCCGACGTGGGCTCAGATACCACGGGTGGCGTGCAGCGGGCGGCGGCGACGGGTGGACGACGGCGACGGCGATGAGGAGTAGAGAGTGGCGGGGCTCGTGTGTTGAAGCCCTTTTTTTTAAAAAAAAAATCATGTACTTTTTTTTAAAAATCTTTGTACTTTTTTTTTAATGGAATGGATTATTTTTCCCGTATATGTGTCGTAAATTTAATTCCGTATATCGTAATTTTAATTCCGTAAATGTAGTATATTTTGAATTATTTTTATTGCGGCTGACCTATGGGCTGGCCTAAATCTGATGTGGCAGGTGGTTTTTTTAGTGTTGCTGACGTGGCGAGAGGAGAGAATGGCTGACCTATGGCTGGCCTAAGCACCATTGCGGATGCTCTTATTTCTGGTAAAAATAAAGTGTGACTCTTAATTGGGGACGGACCAAAATGGAATAGTGTGACTCTTAATCGGGGACGGAGGGAGTATAGCAGGAGTACTTGAACATACTGCATATAATAACATTATTATATAGGAGCAGAGAAATATCTGACGTAGTTTAAGTCGACCAGGTCTCTATTTTTAGTTTATCTACTCTTCAGTTGTCGAATACAGTCAGCAAACTCTTGGACAATACATAAGACGAACGCAGTAGCAGTTGATTGCAGTTGGGAAATTAAAAGAAAAAAAAGAGATAGAAGACAGAAAAAGCGCAAAAGATTAATTTTGAAGTTATAAGATGACATGTTTATTTTCCAACGCCTCAAATGTTGTTCTTGCCATCAATTTTTCATAGCTCAATGTGATGTATCCTGTTCATATATTTCTTGAGACATAGTGGGGTGTAATTTGCAATTTATTTTGCACCTGTCCATAGGCGGGAGCAGAAATAAATATCAATAGGGACTATTATGTATAAAATTTTATTTCAAAATATTTTTTAGGTGATTTAGATTATTTATAGGGACTTTTACACATAATTTACATTAAATTTGAATAAATTTTAACAAAATTTAATAGAAAAAAGTTGAAAAAATAATTTTAATGAGGGCTTAAGCCCCTCCCTACTACTACTACTACTTGGGTCCGCCCATGCACCTGTCCCATAAAAGTACCAAAAGTATGAATTTTTTTTTAGTTCGTTATGTAAAAGTATGAACTCACTCATTTTAGAAACTTTTTTTTCTCTGATGAGGTAAATTTTCTACTAACAATACTTCAATTCATAGGCGGATCTACCTTATGGGATGGTGGGGCATTTGCCCCTTCTCATATTGTTCTACATATATATATATATATATATTATAATATAAATTTTATTTCTTGCAATCTCTCACTAAATGCCCCTCCGCCCCTTCTTCAATTACCTTTTCTTTCTGTCTCTATTTTTACCTTACCATTTGTGTATTAAACCCATACCCAGTCAAGAGTGCATAATCTTAGAGCATCCGCAATGGTCGGCTAGCGACCGGCTAGCCGAACCATTGCAATCGGCGAGCGGATCGGCGTGGGCTGGCCGATCGCTCGTCGCTGGCTGGAAGCGCTAGCCGATCGGCTAGCCGCCATTGTGGAGGCCCGATCGGCCAGCGATCGGCCAACGCCGATTTTCAATTTTTTTTTTTTTTTTTTAAATCATATATAAACGCGATTTTCGTTTCATTTTCATTTGCACCACTTGTTTTAACGAATTTTCTCTCTCTCTCTAACTTTCTGTACAAGAGCATCATCGAGCGATGGATCACAACAACGAGTCCAGTCCAGCGACGAGCGGATCTCAAACTCCCACGGTACCTGTGGGATCTGGATGGGGGCAGAGATGGGCCCGGGGTTTAACATCCCTTGGAATCAGATGATGGGGGTGATGGCTGGTGCGCCGGGGGAGGGGGCCGATGGGGGGGGAACCCGGGGGTATGCCGTGGGGGGATGCTTGGGGCGGCGGGCGGGGGAGCGGCGGGCGTCGGCACCGGGGTGGGGGGTATGTACCCCGGATCATGCGCCGGCGAGATGATCTTGCAGCTAGATGATGGGGATGGTGTGGCAAGGGGGATGCCGGGGGTGCGGTGGGTCACCGTCGCAGAGGGGACGCGGTATATCGGCCTTCGCTTGATTTTTCGGGACGGCTTTCGTCTCACACGTTGACCCCGGTGACGCAGTTCTACCGGCGATGACCTTCTGTCATTGCATGATATGGGGATCGATTTCGGGGACGATGATACTCCCGTTCCAGCGACGGCCGGCCGCGCCGAAGAAGAAGACGAGGGGGAAGGGGAAGGGCAAGGCGGTCGGCGAGTCATCGCAGCCCGCTGCCCCTGGCCGAAGGAAGTGGACGGAGGATGAGTACGCGGAGTTTCCATCCCCTCCTTCATTTACTGTCCGGTCGCCCCCCCGGTTGGACAGAAGCGGGCGCAGCAGGGCTGCGAGGGGCGGATCCCCCTATCGCCCGCGAGGTCCAGTCTTTCCGCCCTCCCAGCCGCCCCACTCGAGTACACTCTCCATTCGCGTAACCAAACGCGGGCTCAGATGTTACAGGTCTTCCGAAAGTGGAAGAACGCCACTGACCCCACGGAGAAGAGGTTTCTTTACGAGATGCTCGAGAGCATGCGTGCTGATTTAGAGATCGCGAGGTCACGACTGGGGGGTTCCGACGTGGGCTCAGATACCACGGGTGGCGGCAGCGGCGGCGGCGACGACGACGAGGACGACGGCGACGGCGATGAGGAGTATAGAGTGGCGGGGCTCGTGTGTTGAAGCCCTTTTTTTTTAAAAAAAAATCATGTACTTTTTTTTTTTAAATCTTTGTACTTTTTTTTTTTAATGGAATGGATTATTTTTCCCGTATATGTGTCGTAAATTTAATTCCGTATTTTAAGCGTAAATTTAATTCCGTAAATGTAGTATATTTTGAATTATTTTTATTGCGGCTGGCGTATGGCTGGCCTAAATCTGATGTGGCAGGTGGTTTTTTTAGTGTTGCGACGTGGCAAGGGGAGAGAATGGTTGGCCTATGGCTGGCCTAAGCACCATTGCGGATGCTCTTATGAAACGCAAAGAGTATTTATTTTTCATTTTAATTGATTGCGAAATTTATAAGATAGAATTTGATCTTTGCATTTGAAAAAACCAAATAACATTACAACAAGATTTGATTTTCGAATTTGGAAAAAACAAATCAACTACTCCTAAGAACATGCTACTCAAATTTGAGGCGGTGTGGTATCGGAGAACATAGACGGTATAGTGTTAGACCACCATCAGCGGAGACAATCTGGTGAAGTAGGTTTTATTTTACTCCATTCGTTCTATATAAATTGGCCATATTTTCTTTTTTCGTCCGTCCTATAGAAATAGTCACATATCCATTTATAATAAATCTAATTTTAACAACATTTCTCTCTACCAAGTACCAACATTAGATTCGGAATTTTGAATATAATGGCCGACTTATTCTTTTTTTCAATATTTTCGGCTATCTGGGTACAATAATTAAATATCACTACTTCTACTCGTCCAAATGTTTTTATTTTATCACCCTTATTTGTAATAATGCTTCTTCTTGAGTGGAAGTCGGAAATATGAACATAGAAAACGGTTGGTTTGCAGCTGAGTTAATTAATTATGTTGCATGTTAATTTCTAGCCAAGTTCACAGCACTATTCTTAATGCCTATATTAATTGAATTGATTTTGTGATCGTAACATTGACCATGTTTATGAGATTACGGTGCCACAATATATTAAATGAACCAACCAGCAATTGTCTCATTAATATTATTTTCCCACCAATAAGTTTAGATGTGAAAACCATTAAATTAACTATTTTTCTTAACAAAAAATTAACTATACTTATAAAATGCGAGTTGTTACAATTTTTTGTTGTTCATATCATGTCTATGAGATCATCCCAAAGACTATACTATTATTTATCAAACATTATCATAAAGCCTTTATTTTATTCACAATCTTAAATTTAGCTTATCTTATTTAGGAAATTAAAAAAACTGTTGTCGATCTTGAGTAGTCCTGATTTATATATGTGATACTTGCTTTTCTAAATAGTAGGCTTGGGAAGCTTTAACATAGATTAATAAGTTTTCATATGTCCGAAAATATTAGTTTTTAGTTTTAATTCCAACACAAGAATTAAAAAGGATTTATGTAAATTCAATTTGATTGAGTTATACTTATATAGAGTATTAAGTTTGAATAATTTTAAGTATTTCTAAAATATCATTGGATATTGTTCAATATTAGCAGTTGGGCTTTAAGTGAACGAATAACTTGGGCCTTAAAATCCTAAACTGCACAATTATCCAGTCCATTTTCTTCAGATATCTCTCGTCAGTCCTCATACACTTTAATTTTATTGATTAATATATCATCATGTTTCTATAAATGTCGAATTAAATTAAAGGCATACCTCCTTTCCAAATATGGTGTCCGAATATGTAGCCAGATTTAAGAATTTTAAGAAAGGCAATTAGTAAAAAGTTAAAAGGACTCGAAATCCAATTATTTAACCCCCAAGTGCAACTACTAATTAATTTCCCACATTTTAATTAACTGGTTCGTCCCAACAATGATGGTTTGATTAAATGAATTACTACTATAGAAAACAAAACAAAATATACCTTTCAAATCATATACTTCAAAACAAAACATACATTCCAAAAATTATTGATAGTACTAATTTTATAGTATGTATTTTAGTTTATAATAATAATATTATTATTATTATTATTATTATTATTATTATTATTATTATTATTATTATTGTTATTATTATTATTATTATATTATAATTGATAAATGAATTCAAAGTTTATATGATAAGAATCATTCAAAAATTAAAGAAGTGAATTATATGATATGTCATGTTGATTATATTCACTTGAGGTGTTAAAAACTAAAGTTTTGTTCGTAAACTTCGGTATATTGGAATCTATTTCTACTACTAAAAAACTCCAAATTAAATCAGTTAAATTAAACTATCAATGTGTTTAATTAACTAAAGAATATTGGATATCTTAAACATAAAAAATAATTAATAAAAATGTAGTGATCTATAATTTATATACGTGTATATTATCTTTTTTAGTCAAATTGCATAAAACTATGAACTGGTAATATGACTAATTTGGTTTTAACTGATGATCGATCTTAAACAAAACGCTGCGGAAGATAAACTAAGATTGAGCAATCTGTGCAAAGAAATTCTCTAGGCCCAATTATCAAATCCAATCCTAAGCGCAATTCATTTATTCTATTGTAGAGCTAATTACATTGCACATATATTATAAGAGATGATCTGCTGCCCTCGTTAAATGAGCACAAGGACGGACGCAGAAAAAAATATTAATATGGACTGTAATTTTTAATTTTTCTTCCAAGTTATGTTTTTTGTGTTTTAGGCTATTTGTAAGGGCTTTTATATAATAATTTCCATTGAATTTGGATAAATTTCAAAAGTTTATAAAAGAAAAATGTTTTAATTTTTTTTTATTAAGGACTTTAGCCCCACCCCACTTCCACGTGTGTCCGCCCATGAATGAGCATCAGTGTGAATGTGTGATCAACATGATCACATCACCAATGCACGTATGTATATTTTCTTTTTCTTCTTAATTTCTTCTACGTTTTTTCTTATCAAATTCTCTCTCCTCTCTCCCTATATGACTAAGGGGGAGGATCCTTGCTGTGGTTGGGAACACAACAGGGTATGCTGTGCATCAAAATGGCTGCATACAATGACTCCGATTCCATTTTCTCTTGTTTCAATAATACTTATTCCATTTTCCTTGAGTAAATCCCACCGATTCCACATCACCTTTCTTTCCTTTTTTTTTTTCTATTAACATTTCCTCCTGAATTTATACTTGTGTATTTCTTTAATTGCAAATCAACGGAATATATAATTTTGTATTTTGTAAGTGGGAGGATATGGTTTAAATGGATTATTTAGTTTATTAAGTTGATGAATAATTCAAAATCATGATCGAAAAACAGGAAGAATCCCAAAAAAACCCAGACCTAATATTTTTCATAAAGTGAAGGTTAAACCCAAGGAAATTATAATTAGATTAGACTATTACAGTAATAATATTATAAGTGGTGTGATCAATTGCTAACTAATCTATTAGTTGCTAACTACAATTAATTTAAAACCAAAGGAATTAGAGTGAACTATAAAAATAGTCCATGAACTATGCGTTTATCTCGTTAATGAACCTTGGACTTTAAAAATATCTCCAGACAACCCCGGACTAAGCGTTTGTCTCAAAATTAGTTCTTTTGCACTGTTTCGTACTGAAAATACCCATTTAGGGGTTTGGGCAATTCGTCATTTCCAAAATTTGACCTTTTCAGCATGTCAGCACATTAATTGATTGTGCATGTTGTCTGATTTTTTATCTCTCTCTCTCTCTCTCACTCATCTATTAAATACTCCTCTCATTCTCTCTCTAACCTTCTCTCCTCCATCTCTCTTCCCTTCTTCTTCCTCCCATTCCTTCCTTCAGAAAAGTCGACGCAAAATCTCGACTCAATTCTTTGCCTTCATGTCTTCGTTGTCTGTTACAAAATTGGGTGATGGAGGAGGCAGGACTGGTTGTAGGTGGCTTCGATTTGAGTACGAAAATTGTTTGTGTCGGCAAAGAGCGATTCTCAAAATCGTTGTCGACCCAAGAAAGGACTCAAATGGAATGTTGTATTTCGCTTGTGAGCAAAAAGGAAAGGTTGGAGGCTGCAAGTATTTTCGGTGGTGTCATCCCAAGTGTGTGGATTTTGAAGGTTGAAATTACTTGGTTGGGCACGGTGGGAGTGAAGACGAAGTTGGAAAAGAAGACGAAATTGATTCTGAAGTATATCTAAATCGTTTTGAAGGTAGAAGTAAAGTGAAAGATTGTATTTTGGTGTTATTTGTTGGGTTTTCGTTGTTAGTTTCGTTTGTAGCCATTATGGTGAGTTTGATGAAGTTGGTTTTGACAAGTAGATTGCAATTTGTGGGGAAAAAATTTGGTGAAGAATTATAGTAGTGCATAAATTTGGCGAAGAATTGTAGTGTGCAAATCAATGTACTTTGATTTTGATTTATGTGTTCTAAGTACGGAGTATTAATTTTTTGAAGTTTCAAGTTTATTTCAGATATTGTGATTTGAATAATTTATTTCTAAATTTGACAATGAAATTAACCATGGCTGAATGGGTTTTCTTCGATGGGTATGAAATGGGTATGAAATGAATTTTATTGAAATAAGGAGTACTAGGAAAAGTTACTGAAATAATAACATATCTAGTATATGGCGAAATAAACATAAAATAATATCATATTGGATACCTATACCTGATAGTAATATCAGATGTAGTCCAAAAAATAATATCATATCGGGTTTAAAAGAAATATCAGATGTAGTCCCTGGCAGCGTACTGTAAATTTTAGACTTTTGAAAATGGTCGGTTTAATTTTATGTACTCTTGGTAATTTCATTAACCCATTGCTGTTTTCATTTTGAAATATACTACTAATACTTATGAAAATAGTAAAATTTTACTAAAAATTATAACCAAGTACTCCCTCCGTCCCAGAGAAGTTGGCATACTTTGAAAATGGCACGGGATTTTAGGAGGTTTTGTTTTGTGTGTTAAATGGAGAGAGAAAATATAATTTTTATATTCATGTGAGAGAGAACTTTTTCAAAAAAGGGAAATGTGACATCTTTTGTGGGACAAACTAAAAAGGAAAGTGTGCCAAATTCTCTGGGACGGAGGGAGTACCAACTTACAAATTTGAGAATTCATCCAAAAAAAAAGGCATTGTCTTGATATTAATGGAATCAAATCCACCGACTCACATCTTACAAGGGTGCCGGATGGAAAAGAAAGAAAAACGGACAATGGGTTTATTTGAAATAATCAAATAAAATTCATGCGAATCACAAGTTTCCTCTAAACTCACGAGTTGCAATCTATCTATCAAACCTACTTGCTCAAACCCATGATAATGGCTACAAATGAAACAAACAACGAAAAGTCAAAATTTTGAACTTCCGAAACCGTCCAAACCCCTAAAAGGGTAGTTTCGGTACGAAACAGTGAAAAAAGACCAATTTTGAGATAAACGCTTAGTCTATGGTTGTCTGAGGATATTTTTAAATTCCAGGGTTGTCTGGCGAGATAAACGCATAGTCCATGGACTATTTTTGTAGTCCACTCAAGGAATTAAGAGATTTAATGGTCTAAAATTTTCCATGTGTAATCATTTTTCACATTTTAATTTGAAAAAATAAGATTAACTATCACATTTACGGTTTTGAGTCTCAATGTCAATATAATGTATTAAATATATTAACACAATGCATTGAATATGTCAACACAATTTAATATTGACATTGTACACATATTATGTTATCTATGTTGTTATTAGACCAACTCCAACCATACACCAAAACCCATTTTTGGTGTAACAATCATCTCCAACCATACGCCAAACTCAAACCCATTTTTGGTGTTTTCTTACGGATTTACCCCAAATATAGTGATACTGCAAAAATTTATGAGATATTGCAAATCCGTCCATTATTATTTAATTATGTGAATTAAAACACGAAAAAAATTACAATAACAAATGAAGATGCTCGATTTGAAAAGTATTTGACTTGATATGACGCAAAAAGATATAAAATGCTCCTATAAACCTGCATTAGTTGATCAGTTGTAGAACAAACACAAATTCCGAGTATTGAAGTTTTTCAATTTTATATCCATATTATGTTTTTTTTTTATTGTGATATTTTTAAATTATTAAATATGTTTTGATTCATGCTTTAATTTTTCACAGCATGCGCAGTGTATATTATAGGTTAGTGTATTTTTTTTATTATAAAGTATATTTAATATAGTACTATATAATAAGAAAATTTATATTATTATTTAATTTAATTTAATTTTTTTATATAATATTATGAGATTAATGTGTAATTTAAATAAGTATGTAGGTGTAATTGAAAAGGTATTAAAAGTAGGTGGATATGAAATTTTCTTTTGGGTTTGAGTTTGGTGTAAATGATTGGAGTAAAATTACTTTTGGAGTTAACATATACCCAAAAATGAGTTTGAGTTTGGTGTAAAATGGTTGGAGATGACCAATGTGTAACTGAAACAAGATATGGGTTGTGCGATGAAGTTGATCGACCCGATGCTCCTTGCGGCCACATTGATCGCAACCGTTGCTACGCCAAGTGAGGCCGCGATAATGTGCGGCGAGGTGCTTTCTAACCTGGGCCTATGCATCCCCATTTTGACGGGACAAAGCGCTTTAGGGTTAGGGGGTGTTGCGATGGCATAGAGGCACTCTTTGACTCTGCTAAGACGACGCCAGATGAACAGAGTGTCTGCAACTGCTTGAAATCATTATTTCCTGATTCGACTCCGATCGACTTCGACAAGTTAGTCATGTCATCTGCGGCCTCCCAGATCAATGTGGTATCGACATTCCCGACGATATCGCCATGTTGGACCCCTGCTCCAAGTAACTATATATACATTCTCGTCAACTTGTGTTTAATAAGTTGGGAATTTATTTAATGATATGTTGTATTTTGCAGGGTGGAGTGACTTATCTTGATTGAATCTTGATGGTATGGTTATGGTGCAACATATGACATGTAAATCGATATACTACAACTAAAGAGAGGCTTTATTAGTTGTGAGATTTTATGTGTTCTTTTAATTTTTTAATTTTTTTTTATTTGGATATGATGTACTTACCAATATTGTGTGTCTTAATATGAATGTGGGCTACTTCTGTTTGTGTCTCTAATTTACCTATTTAATTCTCGATTCATTCGATTTCTAATTTTATTTTATTTTTCTTTTATAAGGATCAATATTGATTCTTCATTTACTACTTAATGACTAGAATCTCTGACATATTTGATACACAAGTACTCATTATCTTATCAGTAAAGTTGTGTCTCTTCATAGTTACCATCTTAAGACTTAAGTTGTGAATAATTTTCTTCTTTTCCATTCTAATATCATAGTTTTTTAAATTTATACTAATAATATTTAATTTTATTTGAATTTAAGTATAATTAAAAAATGGTCTCAGTTAAATATTCGAATATAAGTAATTGTTCTCATTATCAAATAGAGTAATTATGCATTCACTTTGCCACTTTGGACTTTAAAAAAAAAATGTTTTAGACCTTAAGTTTTATGATGTCATATAATTTATATATTTAATTTTTGTATATATTTATATATTATATTATAATATTAAATTTTTATAAAATATAAAGATTAATTATCACGTTAGCCTGTACGACTGTACGTGTGTCCCAATTTGCCTGAAATTTGAACGTTAGAGGATTAAAAATTCGATTAAAATTTTCTATCGTATTAGCATGATTCAGTCTAGGGGTGGCGAAACGGGTAGCGGGTAATGGGTAATTCCCATCACCCGTCGGGTATTGGGTACCCGCTACCCGAGGATAGCGGGAATCGGGGCGGGGTCGGGTATTATAATTTAAGGTTTTGCGGGTATATCCGATACACCCGTTGGTACCCGATTATTTTAGTGTTAGGTGTTCAAATGTTAATGTAGTTAATTAAATTTATTCTTCCATTCACCGCCACCTGCATCTGTTCAGGTTAGTTTATAGTCTTTCCCATTCTAATTCCTTCATGAGAATTTTCTAGTCTTTCTCATTCTACTTCATGAGAATAATTCCATTGCCGTTCCTAGTTAATCGTACTACAGTGGGTACACACATAAATATGTATACGTACTACCCACATATACTACTACCACACACACATATATAATATATATAGGTGTAACACAAACACAAACCCATACAAATATACAGAACAGTTCACATGCATTTTAAAATATACAATCACAGCCACAAATAGATTTGAAGCAACACTCTGGTTACTACGAGCAGCCACGTACGCTTCCTGTGCAGCTGATTGGTTATCGTCCTAGCTTACCCTCTTCGATGCAATTAGAACTTCTAGCTCCTCTTTCTTCGTAGCTGGGGCGTGAATCATTTGTAGCGTGTAGTGCGAATCTCCAAATTGGAACCATCTCCACTGACGACTCCATCCCCAATCACATTCCAGTGGGCTTCATGCAGCAAAGACCCAAGAAATACAATGGTCATGTTTCTGTTCGAAATGTCGTA
>NC_062968.1:3217590-3239672 GCF_023119035.1 Salvia hispanica
CACCCACCCCCCAATATATTAAATAATTGGGACCCCCACCATTTGATAAGTCAAAGCAATGCATAATCAATACCGTATGCTCAATGCTAACCTACATTGATTAAGAAATAAATATTTATCAAGACCTCGCCTTTCGCAGATAGCCCAAGGCAAGTCTTCTGTTAGATCCGTTCGCTGCTATACCACACCAATGTCATCTTATTTCAGTAAGGTTTTAGAAATATACGGACGACATTGAAACCCTTTTCCCGATGGGTAGTCTAATTCCATCTAGGTTGTGAAATTCATATTTTATTTGTTTAGAACTGATCGTATTACCTTAAAGTGGACGACGCCCACAACCGGTCTACTAAAACAAAGACTTAGACTTTGTTAAGTTAACTTATACATTTAAACATGCATTAACATCCATTAAATGTAAAACATAACAACATTATGACAAAAATAATCTGTTTTATTCATTGGAAAATAAAATAAGAGTTTTACAGTATTCAATCACTCGAAACGTGATTTCTAGTATACAAACTCTAACAAGCTGCCCACTAAAACAATAGGTGCTGCACATGAAAATATGCTCTTCAACTTGACCCAAATTGACCCCTCGTTTGGTAGAGAATCTGATCAGCAAAAATTGAACTCTTCGGGTATGTAGTGTCTCACCCTGCCAATTACTATTGTCTCCTAATGCCCCAACAAGAGCGCTCCACTCAATGTAAAAATTCCCACCAAAATAAGTGACCAAGAAAACAATGCGAGGAGAATACATTTTTTGTGGTCGAGCAGCATCCGAATAGTTGCATGTCCCCACTCAGATCTCGATCATAGGTTATCCCCAATATCATGGAATCCATCAAATGCAAGAAACTCGACCCACCTCAAGTATCAAAGCGATGGTGGATTCTGCACTATGCTTTCTCAATTCCACAATATTCAACATACCCTTCTTTACTTCGAGCGTAGTACTGGTGTCCGAATGGAAGCGCCTTCATATATCGTGCACCAAAACCTCATTGGAGTAATTAGCATTAGAAGATAACTCTGACCGACATGCGACGTGCCCAAAGCATTGCGATCATCGAATTTAATGCCACAGACAAAGGAGGGATCATCTCCAGGATTTATGGGCACAAAGAATTTGAGGTAGCGACTCGAGATGAAACTGATTCGGTTGTTCGGGAACCTGGCGGTTGCCAACTCATGCTAAAACTTCTGTCCAAACGTGGCACAACGTTGCACGGAGGGATCGAACGACCATCCCAGGCGAGTGACTGTTCAAATCTAAACAATTCTCCATCACCTAAACTCCGCAAAGTATGTTTCTCTAGGCATGGCTTCATATTATTACGAAAGGATGGCCTAGGACTAGCTGCATATAGAGGATCTTTTTGCGCAGATACAAAAGAAAGAGAAGCAGGAACCGTATCGACCATCGATTTAAAGATAAGTTTTGTGAATCCCCTTCAAATAATTCCGGAGCAAAGGATGATATGAACCAGTTGGTTGTTCAACTTCTAAAGCAGCAAGGGCGATCTCCACTTGATATGCATCTGCTCTATTTGATACCCAACTCGCTCGAACAACATGGAATTTGATGCACACGATCTACTACGATTGATAGCTCCTCCACATTTAATTCCCGAGCGAGTACTTGTGATGTTCTCTGGCTTCAACATCAGCTAAGTCACCCTATATCTCACCTAGAATGTGCCTCCCATGGTAGTATCCCCACCTATGTGATATTCGCGAAATCGTATCACACGAGACATCTTCATTGCCGCAAAACCGAGCCGCATCCGGGAAATTTAAGAATCCAACGTGACTTTGTTTGGTGCATAAACAATAATCTCGATTGATGGACATCGTCTACCATATGTGAATGCCCATCAAGGAACTCGGGGTAAAATGATGATAGACGCCACCAAGAAATCCTCCCAACCCTTGCCGGGATTATGACCAGTCCACCATCCGAGCCGGGGGATCAAACAAGTATTGAGTAAGGTACAGTCCGATCGGATGAGGGTATACCGGTGGTTGTAATAAATCTGCATATTACAAATCCACTCTACGGCATTCTCTCCGTCAAAACGAGGAGGATCAACTCGTAAGCGCGGCAAGGTTGCGTAGTGTTATGCCGGCGTGCCTCAGGTGCGATGGTGGTAGTGACCAGCTGCACGAAGGCATCACAACCGGATCCGGAGGCTCTTTCACTCGTGCGCCGGCGACGGCGCTATGAGTTTGGCGAGGTTTCCTCAATTCGTTTGTGAACTGAATCTTGTTGTAGTGCGAATGAGTCGTGCCTTCGAATCGCCATCGAACGTGTGGAAAAGAGTAGCTCAAGAAAGCACCAATTGATAGGATTTGAATCCTATCGAATGATTAGAGCACACGAGATTGTGAAGAAGACGATGTAAAAACCTATTGCGTCAACTAGGGTTTCGAACTTGGGTTTCAAGAAAAGATTTTTAATTTCTTTGTTCTTGAATGCCTTTTTGACTCTCTAATGGACCCTTTATATGAGTCCGGACTCCTTGATTCGACTCTACGAATCGGAAAGAATCAAGAAAAACCCGAAAAGATATAATAAAATCTACCTAAAGATATTGTTCAATAAAAATAATAAAGCAAGGACATAATTAAGGAAAATAACTATTCTAACTAATATAACGAGTAGCCTGTTGCTGGTGGCCGATCTTCGGCGTCAGACTCGTTCAGTTGATCATTTGGTTCGAGGTCCCTATCACACAGCCTGCACAAACCCACTAACCTCAGACAAAGCTCAATTTTTTCCCTAGGCAGTGGTTTGGTCAGCATGTCTGCTGGGTTCACAGCCGTATCAACTTTGATCAGCTTCACCCGTCCACTTTCAACTTCTTCCCTCACGAAGTGCAGCCGCACATCAATGTGTTTGCTGCGCTCATGAAACACTTGATGCTTAGCTAAGCTCAGCACCATTGTTATCAAACCCTATGGAAACATGCTGCTCCCCCCAAAGTCGGTAGCAATCCCTTTCAACCATACACTTTCTTTCACGATGCTGTTAATGCAATGTATACGCTTCGGTTGTGGATAGAGCCACCACATTCGCAAGCTCGACTTCCAACTCACAGCTGCACCGAACATGGTGAAGATGTACTCCGATTGTGATTTTCTGGTATCAACACTTCCTGCCGAAATCACATCACGAAACCTATCGAGCATCCTTCTCAGGGTAAATCGCTCTTGAACAAAAATCCCAACATCTCCAGCTCCTTTGAGATATCCCAGGATCCATCTCAAGGCTTGCCAATGCTCCTTTCCATGGTTGCTCATGTACGCTTTCAACTAATTGCTTGTGCCCATCGCTGTGATCATGGCATCTCACGCTCCTCCAAATTTTAAATTGGGGATAGTCCCCATTTAACCTTTCTTCTTTATTCTTTGGTGTTTGCCCCCGAGATAGCTTGAAATTTTGAGCCATGGGGTAGTTGTTATTTTGGGAAATTTATCCTTACGAATCTCTTCAAAACTCGAGATATAGTATCGACCCCGCCGTTTCTCTCTTTTCTTTTTTCCCTCACAATATTCTCCCAAATTCGTTTGGCTGCCTAGATCTTTCATATCAAATGCCAAGCTTAAATCATCTTTAACTTTTTGAACTTAACTTTGAGGCACCTGTCTAGTATATCATAAACATATAAAAGCAAATAGCACAATGGCTCCCCCTTTCTTCTTGATATACACCATTCTATGCTAGACCTCTAAAGTCATTCTAAACATATCATCAAACTTCTTATGCCCCTTCCCTACTTCCCCCTATATGCTCTTTTTAAGTACAAAAAACTTTGTTCCCCTTCTTTAAAAAATTGGGGACACATGTATATAGTTTCCCCCAATTTCCCCAGAAAAACGCGGTTTTAAATCTATCGCTCAAGCTCCCAGTCCTCCAGCCACAATCGCCAACAAGATCCTAATTGATGTGTTTTACAAGGTGAAAACATTTCATTATATATCCTGCTCTTGTGTGAACCCCAGCTACCCCTTGCTTTGAATCTAACTTGTTGGTTATGGGATTCAAATTTCCCCCAAACCCATTGGGCCTCCTGCTTCTGCCCTCCACCTTATCTACAGAACCCAGGTGCCATTCTTGATAAAAATCATCTCATCAATCATGGCTTTCGGCCTTTTTCTCTTTCTCTAAATTATTTCTTCCTTGTATGAACTAGGCTCGAAAACTCAATCTCTTACCCCACCACAAGGCAAAATACAACAATTCGGAATTGCTTGGTTTGGAGGTCTTATTTTTTTCCTTCTTTCTCCCCCAAAATTTGGTAGTTCCTAAAATGGGTTCCCCTCATTCTCGGACATTTCATCGGGAAAACCCTTTCCCCAAACTTCATCCCCCGGTCTGCTCTTGAGTCCCCCCTCAAAATAAATCGGGAAAATTGCTCTGCTTATCAAGCTTCTTGAAGGGCATATCACCCTTACAAAGGTCACATTTTGGGCTCATCAGGGCGGAGATGTGACCCTTTCACCCGAGCTCTTACCCCACTTGGTCTACTTCCATATAAAGGCTTTGCATCAATGTCTTGGATGAGAATAGTCCCCATCTTCCATATCATCCGTTTGGAGTGTCCCCATCAATTGGAAGATGGGCATTTATTGATCTTTCCCTGCGGTACCCAATTCGCCAAAACCTTTTCCCTCACGGTAAACAACTACACGACCCTCATAATAGTTCTATTGCCCTCTCCCCCCCTTTTGTTGGGGTTTAGTGGAACAGTTCGGTGTTTTTTTATCCCCTTTGCTTTGACAAAACAACTAAACTCTTTGAAAAGAACTCAAAGCCTTTCTTTTAAGGCACTTCACCACCCCCCTTCTTTTTCCCCCCCGGCCCCAAATCTTTAAACTTAAGCTTGTTTTTTCTTTAGTATATAGACCCAAAAAATTCTGAGTAGTCTTATTATCTCTTATGTACCCCTCCTCCAACAGACAACACAAGGGGAAGGTCCCCCCAAAAACCTTAAAAAATTTGTAAATGGGGGCCAATATTTTCCCCTTCGATATGGGAGTTTAGCCTTTCCCAAAAAGTATTCCTCCGGTTTGCCCTGCATCTCGGTTTTGCCTTGGATGACTTCCCTTTTCAAGGCTCTTTAATTCCCCCTGGTGGGTGCCCCAAACTCAAAAGCCAAACTTCCTTGAATCGTCTTTCTTGAATGGCTTCTTGCCCTTGAATTTCATTATATTCAAACTCTCCGGCGTTGCATCACTGGCCTTATCTCCATTTCGATGGAGCTCCTTGGCTCTCCGAGCGGATTGCACCTGCGACAAAGTGATAGTCCCCTCCCTTCCAAATAAGATCGCATCCCTCATCTGGTCATACATCTTCGGCAGAGCATTCAAGAGCAATATGGCCTTGTCTTCTTCATCGAGCTTAACATCGATATTCTCGAGGTCATCGACAGCTCTTGTTAAAATCCCTCAATTGCTCCATGATGTTCTTCTCCTCCGTAAACATATATGAATACAATCGCTGCTTCACAAAAAGACGATTAGCAAGCGATTTAGTCATATACAGATCTTCGCACTTCTCAAGAATACCCAACGCCGTGGTCTCCTTAGACACTTCCCGCAGAACTTTATCCCCAAGACTCAAAACCACCACGCTATGCGCTTTAGCGAGAACCTCCGCTCGCTTACTCTTGGCTTTGTCGTCGAGAACCACCGTCGGATCATCCTTATTCAATGCATCTGCCAATCCCTGTTGAATTAGCATCGCCTTAATCTTCATCCTCCATAGACCGAAGTCATTCTTACCGGTAAACTTCTTCGCTTCAAATCTGGAAGCCATTACAATCGATTAAGAACAGAACATCACCTCCACCGTTCCCACAGTCGGCGCCACTTGTTGGATTTGATCGGAGATAATGTTGGTTGAAGATCGCAAAGATTGAGCAAGAATTGAGATGTGTATTCGAAATTGGGAGAGAAAAGAATTACAACTCAAATTGGGGAAAAACACGTTTTTAGCTAGACTCTCTCTACTCACTTGCTAATTCTGTTTTAAGCTAAGCAGCTAAGTAACTAAAAACAAATCCTATAGCTAGGATATAATCTAACTAAACAATCAATCTAATGGTCCATAGGCTTTCCCAGCTGATTTCCTCAACACTTAACATTTCCCTTTGTTTCTTTCTGCATTAGTCATTGCATCTAAGCAATTAACCTTTACAGAGTTTATATAAAAAATAATTATAATAAAGAGGCTTTGGCTTTTTTTAAGAATCACGGTTTACACTGATTGGATTATAACCAAATTGGAAGAAGATTTTGATTTTATTTAAGTTTTTTTTATATTGTTAGTAGCTAGCACAAAATATTGTATACTTCAAAATTAATTAAAAATAAGATTACGAATTAGTCTATATTTAATTTAAGCAAAGATATTTATTTATACAATAATTGATAATTAACTATATTTAGTCCCTCTAATTTACCCTCCAAATTGGATTACAATTTCTAGTATATCTGGTAAATTCGCAATGCGAAACGGGTCGGGTGAAATCACAAGTTAAAAAGGGAAGTGGAAGAAGAAATGCAATTCATTTCGCATAGAGAGTGAAACGACGGCGTCTGAGACTGACAATGTCTACTCCCGGTGAGGAAGATAAGAAGCCCGGTGGTGATCAAGCCGGACACATCAATCTCAAAGTCAAAGGCCAGGTTCATCTCCTCTATCTCCTTCAAATTATACCTCTATACTTTTATTTGGTTCATGTTATTATGTTTTTGAATTCGTTTGATTGCTCTAGGGTTTTGAAATTCACTAAATTTTACTTTTTTTCTTACGAATCTCTTCTTTCTGGCTGCTTCTTTACCGATTTACAACTACGATCGGGGGTGATGGGACGAAATTGCGTTGATTAAGGCGTAGATATTCTCTTTTTTTTGGTTATTATATGAAAAATTTTGTACTTGTCAGGGAAAAAGGGGGAATTCTAAAAGCATATATAAAATACAAAAGGTTAACTTGAGAATTTAAGAGTTTGTTGTGATTCTCGCACCTAGAAGTTTGTTTCTCTCTCGAGTTGTTTTACATCATAAGATTTGATTGTGTTAGTGAGGCAATTTTATCTCTATAGATTGTGTGAGATAATTTTTTTGAGTTTTAAATCTTTTGAGTTGGATTATGGTACACATGTGGCAAATATATGGCCATTTTGTGTTTTTGTTGGACTCATTCTTTTTTATGAAGCATGCTACCGATATAACTTCGTTAATTCGGCTTGTGTAGGATGGAAATGAGGTATTTTTCAGAATTAAACGAAGCACGCAGCTGAAGAAGCTTATGCATGCTTATTGTGACCGGCAATCAGTGGATTTTAACTCCATTGCCTTTCTGTTTGATGGGCGTCGCCTCCGGGTCGAGCAGACTCCTGATGAGGTCTTATTTTCTTGATTCAGATCTCCTTTTCTGTCCAAACTAACACATGTGTATTGCTTAAGTTTTCTTGTTTCCTTTGTAGTCTTGACGTTTAGTTCTTGTGCCTTTGCAGCTGGAGATGGAGGATGGTGATGAGATAGATGCTATGTTACACCAGACTGGAGGTGCATTTGCTTAGATGAGTATGGTGCTTGGATATGTATTATGAATTAACTCTAGTTACCAAATTACTTGAGGCTTTATCAGGATGTATCTGTGTTCACATTTCCTGTTATATAACTTGCTAGATTGAGTATGCTTTATGCTATATGTTTTCCCCCGTTTAATCTCTCTATAGCTTTCGATGATAAGAACTTAGCTCAATTTATATCATCATCTGTTTTAGGAGAAATATTGGGTTACTATCTGGTTGATGGAAGTCTGGCCAAAAGTAAGCATTCCTTTGGTAGTTAAGATGTGCCTTATTCAAAGATTATAGATATGACATTCATTGGAAGTCATATTATGCTTTCAATAATATGAACAGTTGGGGATACAATGGACATGTATTAAGCAGTTAACATCAAATGCAGACAATGCTAGGATTGATCAGCTTTGTCTAATGGAATAGGAGTATGTAATTTGTGTCTGGAAAAGAGGTAAAAGAGTTAGATGGGTAGTGGTTCTATTGAAGCTTTGAAAAGCAGCAACTTTTCAAATGTTTCGCTAATCAGATCGTGGTTAGTCCTTTTTCGGTAGACAACTATGGGCCCGTTTGGACGGATGGATTTGAGCCTAAAGATGATTAAGCCCATGTTTGGATGGAAAGATTACATCCACAACTTCATCCAAGACTTAATCAGATATGGATTGTCCCTCGACTCTCAGTCACCGTCTCCCCCTCTGAAAGGCTGTGATTAACATTTCTTCCTTTTCGAGCTTTTGCTTTTTTTTTACAAAATCAATCTATGCTATTGCCCAAATATGCAAGAAGTATCATTTGGGTATTTCAACAATGTGAAGAGATGGGAAGAAAACCAAATTCCAAAATTGGTAATTTTAATGTCCTCATATCCTGCTGTTGTGTTGATTGAAAGAAGAGGATGATTGGATGAAGGAACTTTTCATGGGTAGAAATTTGGGTAAATGTTCTCGTTTGTTGATCGTTACTCCCTCCGTTACTTAAAAATAGGGACATTTGAAACGACACCGGTTTTAATGCAAAGTTTGGTAAAGTAAGAGAGAGAGAGAGAAAAATTGATAAAGTAAGAGATGAGAGACAAAAATAATGGAATTAATGGTAGTGGATTATGTGGCTCACTTTATAAGGGTGTAAAGATTTCCAAAAATAGAAAGTTTGAAAGTTGTTATTTTTAAGAAACAGACTAAAAAGGAAAGAGTTGCTATTTTTAAGAAACAGATGGAGTATTATTTTATAGAATTTAGGGTTTTATTTAGTCGGAAAGTGACATGATTTCGTTTTGCAATATTAATATGTGGTTAATCTTTTGTAAAATCAACTATAATTTTTTTAATATTTCAAAATTGTCCCAAAATTGATGTACTACTCCATCCGTTCCATATTAATAGTGTCATTCTACCATTTTGTTACGTTCCATAGTAATAGAGTCATTTCCTTTTTTAGTAAAAGTCAACACATTTTTCTACTCCTATTTTATTCTCTCTTAGTACTTTTTTCTCTCTTCATCTCTCACCTTTTTTATTTTCCACTTTATTCTCCCTTTACTTAGCTCACCTAACACAATTTTTTTTAATCTTCGTGCCGAAAAGAAACGCCTCCATTATTATGGAACAGAGAGAGTATGAGATAAAATCTTATTTCGGATAAAACATTGCCGTTTTTATCAACACCTAGAAAAAATGAAGTCATTTTCCAAAACAAATCGTTTTATTGTCCAATCATGTTAATTTTGTCATGCTATTTTCAACTTTCACCATTGTGGGACAACCGAAAAAAAAGGTGAAATTTTTTATATTCAAATTTCTAAAGTCATAGACAAAGGTCAACGAAACTTACAATTTAAGTGCTATCATCCTTATTTTTATATATATAGAGGGTGCTTATTTGCCAGCTTTCTTAAATTATTAATTCTGGTAACTCATCAATGCAGCGTATTAAAAATATCAACGTGATAACATATAAAATATAAACTTAATTGATATTTTAATGAGAAATTTCAAAAAAGGGGATCAAATTCGCCGATCTTTCGAAATTTGAGATTAAATTCGTTGATCTTTCGAAATATGGGATCTAGGCCTGCGAATTTTTTAGAATAAGAGATTTTTGCTTTTTTTTTTTTATCTTTTATCTCTTCTTTTTCATACTCCCTCCGTTCCACAAAGTTTGTCCCAGTTTGACCTGAAGCGAGTTTTAAGAAATTGTTTGACTTTATACACGCTCTCCGTTCCTTATTAATTGTCCATTTTGATTTCGGTACAAGTTTTAAGAAATATAAAGGAAAGTGGATTAAAAAAGTTAGTGGAATATGAGTCCACTTTTATTTATTGGTTTTATAATAAAATGTGAGTGAAATAAGTTAGCGGAATGTAGGGTCTGCTTATTATTTATGATAAAAGTGAAAGTGGACTATTAATGATGGACAGATGAAACTGGCAAAAGTGGACAATTAATAGGGGACGGAGGGATTATTAAATAAAGGTGTGCAGTGGAATAAGGGTTCACACTGAGGAGATTGAGAAGTGTATTTAATGTCTATTTTTGGAAAGATTCCAATTGAGATAAACTTTGTGTGATAGACGAAAATGGTAAAATGAGATAACTTTTATTTGACGGAGGGAGTATTATTTCTCCTCCAATATTTATTAATTGACAAAATTACCCTCTCCAATTTGGACCTAAAAATTGAAAAAACAATCTAACGCTCTACTCCGCCTCTTTCGCTCCACTCCAAATCAGCCTCCACCCTCCTCCTGCATCCTCCACGGCGCCTCCCCTCTTCACTGTCTTTGCCGCCTCTTTCCCCCACTACAAACCCCACTTTCCTCCTCCACTGGGTGCTTGTATATTATTACTCTACGTTCCTTCATAGTTGAGTCATTTTTTCATTTCGGAAAGTTCTCTCATAGTTGAGTCATTTCCATATATAGTAATTTTTTCCTCTCTCATACTTTACTCTCTTATACTTTATTCTCTCTACTTTATTCACTTTTTACTTTATTCTCTCTACCTTTTTTCTTTCTTATTTTTTTATCTATTTATTTAACATACCCAACATTCATTTCTTAAACTCCGTGCCGAAAAGTTCCGCCTCAACTATGAGGGAACGTAGGGAGTATTTTTTGTATGCTTATACATATATATGCATACTGTCTGATGCAAAGTAGAGTTTAAGAGGAAAATAATGAGTAATTAGGTGGTTATTGAATAAATTTTTAAGTAATGTATTTTCATATCTAAATCGAAATAAAATACTCCCTCCGTCCATAAAAGGTATAGTAATTTGTGTATGACACGAGTTTTAATGTAGAATTGGTAAAGTAAGAGATAAGGGATAAAAGTAAGAGAAAAAGAGAAAAAATAAGTGAGAATTAGTGTTAGTGGAATGATGTGTAGGATTATTATTTGTTGAAAGCTTTCCATAAATGAATGTGCTCTATTTTTTGTGGACGGCCAAAAATGATAATTGTGCTATATTTTTTGTGGACCCTGTATTTAAAATTAATCTATTCTTATAACTAGTATTGCACACGCCCGTGCGATGCACAAACTGAAATAATTAAAATATTTTTAATCAAAATCAATTAAACAAAACTACGAATAATATTATTATATAAAAATTGTAATTAATTAATGTGTACTCCATAATACAATTAATTATTGGTGAAGAAATTTATAAAATTTTATATAAATGATTTACACCAAATCTTCAAACCAAAATATATATTCACATACTTTATTTACTTTTTCAGTTTTGCATATATATTTTATATAAATTACTATATATCGACCTTCAACTTATACTCTGTGTTCTAATCAACGAGTGTGCCTATTACTTTATTACTTTAATTTTTATTTTAATTAAAAGACTATCATATTTCTTTCTTTTTCATTTCTCATTTAATTTGTTTATACTATTATACATCAAAATTTATTTATTTAAATTGATAAATTTTTAAAAAATACATATTTATTTATGACATTAATTAGTTTAAATTAATAAGGCATATAACTTAAATAAAAAATCAGTTTTGCGTATATATTTTATATAAATTACTATATATCAACCCTCAACTTATACTTTGTGTTATAATCAATATGAGTGTGCCTATTACTTTATACTTTAATTTTTATTTTACTTAAAAGAATATCAAATTTCTTTCTTTTTCATTTCTCATTTAATTTGTTTATACTATTATAAATCAAAATTTATTTGTTTAAATTGATAAATTATTAAAAAACACATACTTATTTATGACATTAATTAGTTTAAATTAATATGGTGTATAACTTAAATAAAAAAAATTAAGAAATCCCATAACGTAACTTTAGTAATCGGTTGATGAAACTCATTGATTGAAATATATAACTAAACGAAGCTTTAATAAATTAAACCTAATGTATAAAATCGCGTTTTCATACCACAACGTCTTCTTCCAGAATTTTGCGTCCTCCCAGAAATTGATCTTCCCATATTGAACTTCATCTAACATGGTCAAAGTATGTTGTTATTTTCTTATCAGCATTTAACATAAGCAGATCCACGGGAAATGATGCTCTCGAAGGGATGGAAGCAAACAATCGTAACAGAAGCGCAGTGGCCTGGAGAACAACCACTGGATCGGGAGAATGTCCCCTTGCTCATCTATTTTATTTGTACATAGTGAGAAAATATGTACGTTCAAACCCCAAAAATATATGACTCCCTATAAGAAAAATGAAACTGATCATTATAAAAGTATCATTACATGTACAAAGTAAATCATGAATAACAAAAGGCCATCTGTTACGAACTTGAATCCTTCGAGTGGATTCTAACTCCAACAAAATAACTAAATTATGGAAATTTAGAAAACTCGATAAACTAAAGAAAATGAACTTGATAAACTAATGAAAATGGAAATATACTTTTCTATTCTTCTCTGCTTAATGCCAAAGGATTACAAATATTTATAGAGAATAATGTGCAAAGTAAATCATAAATAACAAAAGGCAATAACTAATTGATGAGAAACGTGCAACATTATGCCACTAAATATACCACTAATCCACGTGGAAACTAACTGACTCAAAACCAAAACACGTCATCTTCAACATTCATGTTTATATTTAAATTTAAATAATAATATTTATTTTAAAAGAGCATTTTCCTAAATATTCCAAAACTCACCTTTATATATTGTATAGATGGATAGATAAATTATGGATTAGTTATACTCCACGTATATATGGAAACTGATAAATTAATATATATGGAAAATATCCTAGCATCGAGCCACTCTTATTGATCTCAAATCTACAATATAGATTTGTAGATAGTAGATTATTTTCTTTAATAAGATCTTTATTTAGATAGTAGATTTTTATCTCCTATAATTTAATATTGGAATATTATAGTTTGAAATTAATTGTTTCATAATATTTATTGTCAGTCTATATATTAGTACATTTTTGTTAACAATTTTCACATAAAGATATTGATTATAATTTTATTTAATTAATTTGTATTCTAAAAATTAATATTTTAAAATTATTTTAGTCTGTGCATACTACTATAAAAATCAAGGTTATTTCTTTTAATTCCAACATTACTACGAAATTTCCGTCGAAGATGATGGAGCTACGGTTGGTGCAGGGGAGTGTGTTGAAGAAGGTTGTGGAATCGATCAAGGAGCTTGTAACCGATGCCAAGTTCGACTGCTCCCCCACGGGTTTGTCGCTGCAGGCTTTCGATCCCAGCCACTTGGCGCTGGTGGCGCTGCTGCTCCGTTCGGAGGGATTCGACCACTACCGCTGCGACCGAAACATCTCCATGGGGATGAACCTCAACACCATGACTAAAATGCGATATCATCACTTTGAAGGTCCACCACGGCACCGACTCTGTCACTTTCATGTTCCAATTTTTTATTTTTTTTTACAGCACAAGATAATAAGAAGTCAAATTTTGAGATGAAGCTGATGGACATTGAGAGTGAGCATCTTTGTCTACCACTCTCACTTTAAGTTTGTCCGAGGACCTTCCATTGGTGGTCGAGTATAAGATTGCAGAGATGGGCTACATACACTTCTACTTGCCTCCCAAGATTGACGAAGATTGAGGAGTATGATCCGTTCCTTTATAGTTTACTCATTTTTTCATTTTGAGAAGTTCTTTCATAGTTGTCATTTTCACGTCCTCCCCTGATTTAAAGTTTTGAGCAGATCTATTTGATGTTTTGTGATCCAAATCATACTTGGTACCTAAATAAGAAAACAGAGAAAATAAATCATTATGTCATTAACTATATAAGCAGATCAACCAAAGATACAATGCTAATTAGACGAAGCAGGACAGGTTTCAGTTTTAATCATCACAAGGCTACTAACAAATTTCAATGCACCATTTTACCATATTGTCTCATGCACATATTTTCATTCAGAGAATTTTTTTTCATTCCTATTCAAATTAAACAAGCTAAACTAGAAAAAAAAAAAGAAGAAAAAAAGAAAAAAAGAGTAATTTATGTCTATATTGCAAATCTTTGATTGGAATAGTTGAGTCCTGCCACTGTCATTATAAGCCCAAGATTTTGATTGTGCTGATGAAAGGATAGGTGGATCATATGACACCAAAACTTGTCAGATAATTCCTACGTATGGGACTTAAATAGTTTAGTACAGCAAGAATACATGTTCCTATTAAGGTAAATATGTCACTTTATGGGAAGAAGAATATCACCTTTGCAAAATTCACCAATTGCTATCTTTATTTTCTCGTTGTATCCGGTTCTTCCAATGGCTTCCTTTACAAAATCCAAGCCTTCTTTCAAGCTGCAGTCACAAAAACCACCATCTTCTCCAATGTTACATTCACAGCCTGAACAAGAAGGACAAGAAGTTGCATATTTATATTGGAAACAACTACGAGGAACTCAGTAACAAGATAATCAAACAAGGGAAATGCATACTTTGTGAAACATAAACATAGAAAAGAGTTCCTTGAAAATTTGCCAATATTCTGGATGATTGAGATCGTGAAAGGTTACATCAATTGAACACACAATTGATCCTTGAGGTATACACACATATATACAACATCAAGTATACACACCAAATATAAAATCTACTTGCATACCACTAGTGTACTAAAGGAACTCCATCCGTGACATTTCAACATTCGAATGAACCACAAATGTATGTTTGTGAAATGGAAACAGACAGCGAGATGATTGGAAAAACAGAGAACAATAAGTCTCGCAATTTATCAAGTGAAATCCTAAATTAATGGTTTATTTAACTATGTTCTTGTATGTACTAATTGCACGCTTTTCTTGACAAGATAAAGTTGCAATTGAAGAAGCAATGTGAAAAATTGGCTCTTAATAATTTCAGCATGTATGTCGATTCAAGTTGAAAGCTGGGAAGTGCCTGTTTTTTCTTGGTGCACCTTGGCATTTATGCTGCATTAACAGTTGTTTTACCATACGGGTGGATTTGGTGGTCATAAAGCCAAACAACTCAACCAAGTTTCAGAACGAAATAAATATTACCACTTGATTGCTTTTAGTACTCAACAAGATATTGAAACATGCAGTTGATTGAGCTATATACAAATTTAAGAAGTTAAGAAAAGTATAAAATGAGAGCTAGAATGATGAAAAGAATTTTTGGTAACTAAATAGAACGCTTTTATGAAAATCGCTTAATTTTTTTTTTGATATGTGCATAAGATGCACCAAAATGCTCAAACCCCGGTGAGAGGCGAGCAGGGAGTTACAAGCCAAAAAACAAAGAAAACAAAACACAGACCACAGTCACTGGGAGCACTCCGCACACCAAGCAAAGACAACGAAGACAAAGAAACAACTCCTAGCCAGCCTTACACTAGCACAAACGCCACAACCCACAACAACCGCAAACCACCTATTAAAAAGGAAAAGGAAGAAAGCTAACCCCAAGTGGACATCGTAGTCTAGCTCTCTATGCCCAATCCACTCTGTGCCACTCTCTGTGAGAAAATGAGATTCTTTTTCCGTGCACTCTTCGGTTCAACCCATCCTCTAATGCTGTGTAAATTATCCATTACATGTTCTGGAGAGAATGGGAAGTCCCAACACCATCCGCGTACCCACAGACCAAGCCGCCATAAGAGCCTCTTCTTCTCGAAATCCCAATTAGGCTTGAAATCATGAAACACAACCTTTTTTCTTATATCCCAAATAGACCACGAGACAACAAAGAACATTGACACCCACAATTTCTTATCAAACTGCTGGAATGGAGCCCCATCCAAGAAAGATAGCACATTCTTGGTTCCTTGGGTAGACAAATGGATAAATTCTACCTTTCGCAGCAAAAAAAACCAAAAGATGCTACTGATCTTACAACTGAAGAAAAAGGTGCTCAATGGTTTCCGCTTCATCCTTGCATAAAGCGCAACGATCATCTTTGACGTTGTTAACTCTATATCTGAAAAGTCTCTCCCTGGTATTCAACCTGTCTTGAAGAATGAACCACATATGAAGTTGTGCCCTTGGAGGGGCGAGGTTCCTCCATGCAAGTCGCCCCTGCTCGCTCAAAGGATTCACACATTCCATAAGCTTGGTAACCTGCAAAACAAAGTTAGAGACCGAGAAGGAAACTGACTTGTCGCATGACCACACTTTCACATCTCTTGTGTTTTCCTTCAGCCTTATGTGATTCACAAATGCAAGTAGGTTCGCAACCAATTCATCTTCCTAGGCAAAGAGATTCCTTCTCCAATGAAGAATCCATCTCCACTCTCCATTAATCCATTCTCCCATTTCTTCAATTATATCATCCTTTTGTTTCGAAAGTATGAATAATCTGGGAAAACCTCTTTCAGACATTCCTCACCGGTCCATCGATCAAGCCAAAATCTTGTTTCGGCCCCGTCTCCCCCTTTCATTCTAATACCTTTTCTTGCAACTTCTTGTACCTCTTCTATGAAGCACTTGAAGTTTGTGATCTGCCCCCATATACTGATTCCTCTCACTCTGAACTTGAACTTGAGGACTCTTAGCGTTAATGATACAATGAATGGACTTGCCAATTTCTTTCCAAAGTGGTTTCTGGTCATCTGCAAATCTCCACCACCATTTAAAGAGCAGTGATGCATTCTTTATGAATATGTCTCCAACCCCTAGTCCTCCTTTATCCAGATGTCTCTGAATAATTTCCCAACGGATCAGATTACCGCCCTTTTCGCCCGCTTTCTTTCTCCAGAAGAACCGTCTTTGAAGTTGAATGATGCGACGTGCCACCTGTTTGGGTATCCTGAAAAGACTGAGATAGTACATCGGAAGATTATTGAGAACCGATTTAATGAGGATCAGTCTCCCTACCTTCGATAAAGTCTTCGATTTCCACAGAGCCAACCTTTTCTCCACTTTATTGATAGCTGGGTTCCACATGTGAACTTGCCTGGGGTTCGTGCCAAGAGGGGTGCCAAGGCTTGTTTAAGCATGGTTTTCAAAAGCAGTTTAAGCATGATTTCAATGTTATAATCCTCTTTCTTATAATTTAATAACAATCTGCTTAAATACGATTAAGCATGGTTTTCAAAAGTAGTTTGTTATTAAATTAGAAATAAATAATACTCACTTATAAAAGTTATAATCCTTCGTCCCTAACAATTTGTCACTTATTTTCTTTTCTGCTCGTCTTCAAAAATTTATCACCTTTCATTTTTATCAATTTTAGTGGTGGACTTCACATTCCATTAACTCATTTTCATTTACATTTTATTATAAAATTAATATATAAAAGTAAAATTCACATTTTACTAATTTTTTTAACCCGCTTTTTATTATATTTTTTAAAATTCATGCGAGTCAAATGTTGTCAAATTATTAAAGACAAGGAGATTACAAGGAATTAAAGGATAAGTAAATAAAATAGTGCTAGAGAGTTATGAAATAATGGCTACTTTACAAATATTCAATACTAGAAGGGCAATGATACCTTTTAAATAAAATAATAATAATTTCTTCTAGAAAGAGGATGGGATAATTTTTATGTTCTATATAATTATAGAAAGTCTAAACATTAGAATAAATAATTAAAAATAAAAATTTCTAGAATAACATAGAATTGGCTATAAATAGCACCAACCTCGTCATTTTCGAAAAGGCATTTTCGACCCCTTCTCCCCTAGTGAAGATTCTAATTAATACGTAAGTACTTAAGTATTGCTACCCTTGAAAATGATATCTCTCTTGGATTCTAATTAATACTAATATAATTAAGTTTATTTTTCTAATTAATAATAATAATATAATTAAGTTTATTTAATAAGCATCTTGAAAATTTAATTATCAATTTTTTTTAGAAATCTACGAGTTGAAAGCAAAGCCCCTTTGAAAAATGAGAAAAATAAAAAAAGGCATGCTGATGCCAGAAACCTTCCCTCCTCCCACTAGTGAGGAGGAGTTGAAAAAAAAGGGAGAATTGAAAGTTCCAAGATGATATAGAATTAGCCTGGATTCTGTCAATTTGACAGAGTCCAGAAAATTCCATTGAACTTGGTTTTGCCGCTGTTGAGGGCCTTCCCAAAAGAAGAAGTAGAGGCTATAGAGAAGACTGGGCTGGTGGTGGTTCATGCCATCGATAGCCGTGGCAAGTTCTACTCCATTGAAATTTTATAAAAGGGACAGTAATATCTAGAACGGGTTAGCTTGATCTTCAAGAAAGCAATGATGTAGGAAAACTTCATCCCTAGTGATTTTTTTTCCTACCGAAACATCTAATGATTCTTGTTTGTATTGGTTATGAGGATGTGGCTGATTACTTGGGGCGAGAGTTGAAGTGTTTGGTCAAACTGTGAGTGTTGATATTTAGTTTCTTGAATATTTATGTGCTCAAGGTAATGTGATGTTAAAAACTTGGGTGCTGAGATCTGAGTTGCTATACATTATGGTGTGAAATTGCACGATGGTGGCATTTTGAGCTATGCGTAGTTGACTAAATTTGTGTCTCAGACCTGCAATGGTGAGCCTGGATAGGCACAAGTTCTTGGGATTGTATGTCCTATTTCCATTAGATGACGATTCTTTGTATACTTGCATTCAACCATCAATGCATGCCTATTTTATGTAGTCAAAGTTCTGTGTACACAGTATTTTATGTAGTCAAAGTTCTGTGTACACAACATTCCTTGCTCTGCGATTTGAACAGCATGGGATCCATCCCCTACTAGGCCTAGGCTTATGATACCTTTTTTTGCATGGCAATTAGTGGTAGTATCTTGAAAGAAATATACCATTAAATACAAGGAGTAATTATGATAGACCTGTTGGAACATATATAGGGGTGGTTCGGTACGGTATACCGTACCGGGAGTGCCATACCGTATACCGTACCGAAAGTTACGGTATGACAAAAATCATACCGATACCGTACCGTAAGTTTCGGTATACCCGGAAATTCGGTATGGCAGTTTTCCATACCGTTACCATACCATTACCATACCGTGTTATCGGTATACCATACCGCATTTCGGTATACCGTACTTTTGCGGTATACCGAACTGCGATATGGCATTCCGATATACCGTTATACCGTGTTTTGCGGTACGGCATACCGTTATACCATTATACCGTGAAAAAATCTACTATATCCAAAATATTAAAAAAAAATCTAGTTTTCAACTACTTCAAAAAATAGGGTTCCCAATTTTGATTCTTTTATTTTTGTATAACAAAAATTCTTATTTTTTAAAATTTAGTTTAAATATAGCATATATAAATATATATTTATATATTATATATATATCAATCCGTGTACCGGTATACCACGGTATACCGAAGCATCGGTATATACCGAATCTTCGGTATACCGGTATATACCAACATACCGAATCTTCGATATACCACGGTATGGGAAATCTAATACCGTTACCGTACCGATCTCTATCGGTAAGGTATCATACCGTACCAAAAACTACGGTATACCGAAAAAACGGCTATTTTTTCGGTATTTTTTTACGGTAAGTCCGGTATTCCGGTATTTCGGTATAATTCCCCAGCCCTAAACATATATAATAAAAAATATTTTTCGAGTTTATTTTGAATTTGATAAATTGCTTGTATATTGTAAACACTCTTCATTTAATGAGAATAATAAATGTTTTCTTCATACTGTGTATTTTATTTTAATGGGTATTGGCCGTATTTTAAAGCGCCGGAAAGTAAGATCAGTCTAAGTCTTCTACATTGAAGGTTGGGTCGTGGAACAGGTCATCACAGTAGGTGGTCCAACCAATACCTTGTAGAAGTAAAACTTTTTCACAACCTTGATAGGCTTTGACTACCTATCACGAAAGGTTGCAGTGTCCATCCGAAAGTCATCTTTACCTTGAGAATGACTAGTGACACTGGTGTGGTATAGCATTGAAAGGATCTAAAATAATAGGCACGTATTTATTGCTATCTACTGTAAGACGATGTCTTGAAGATTTAATATTTCTTAATCTTTGTAATAATTTAGGACACACATTATTCGATCATACGCTGCTTTGACTTATCAGTGGGTGCGGGTTTTGTGTAACCCAATATTCCTGATATCTTGGGCAGTAGTAATTGATAACTAGTATGGTGTCAGTTTTATTATTACAATGAATCATGTGCCCGCGTGGTATGACTATATCCCCAAGAGGTGTTCAAGAAAAGTTCTATTATTCGGAAGCCCAGCCGGTTTGGATTTTATCCAAGAACAATAGAAAAGGCAAAGTATATCTTAATATACTTCTCGTACTAGACAAACTCTTGGAAATAAAGATATTGATTAATTTAAAGTCCATAGCAGACTTCAAATTAATCAATGGATATAGAAAGTCTTAGACACGAGAAATAATATATTAAAGAGGTTAACCCGGATTGCTTGTAATCACGGATTGGATGGGCGGTCAATATTTCTTCGATAGTGGCACAAGAAATATTCCATTGGCCTTATATTAAATTATGTGTTACTCCCTCCGTCCCGCTTAAGATGACACATTTTCCTTTTTAGTTTGTCCCAACTAAGATGACACATTTCCTTTTTTGGTAACTTTCTCTCTCTAATTAATACACTCAACCATTTTTTCTCACTCCTATTAAAATATTCATCTTTCTTTATCTCTCTACTTTAATACTTACATCTACCTTCTCTCTCTAATTAAACACTTTAACCAATAACTCCTAAAATCCCGTGCCGGCTAAGCAATGTGTCATCTTAGCCGGGACGGAGGGAGTATAATTTAATTAGTAAAGAAGTCCAATGTGGGAGGCCCAATCCAAGCCCCAAAGATCCTTAACCCAGCCCACATAAAACTCTATAAAAAGAGATGAAGGAGGCATGACAATACACACATCACAAGAGTGAAACCCTAGCCTCCACACATCTAATTTTCGGCCCCCTCTCTCTATAGAGAAGTCGAAATTTGCATCTTCTGTGTTCTTGACATTCTTGTCTTCTCCTTCGAGATCCCTACATTTCTAAGAGATTCCTCCCACAAGGAATTTAGATCTAGAGTTGGGTCATAGGTTAGAAGATCCTTTGTCTTGCAATCACATTGAAGAATCAAGATCTACACGTGGAGAAGTAGCGAGCCACTTCGATTCTTTGGAGAATCATCATTGTAAGTATTCAACGACATAATTTAATTATAAGTTATGTGATTAATTGCGCAATTATATGTCTCTACATGTTCAAGCATGAAACTGAATCGGTCTACATAATCACCTAAATAGATTCTTTATGTGGATTTATTTAATTTGCAATTTTCGCTGCGATTTCCCCAACAATTGGTATCAAAGCCAGGCTTTTAGGGCTCTGATTATGTGGATTTAATCTTGTTTTTACAAAAGTTACATGGATCAATGAAGAATATTTTATATCCATGAGTGAATACTCTAGATCGGCTAAAGAACATTCTAGATCTATGAATTTTATTCAAGGTTGATGAAGAATGTCTTGGCCTACAATAGAGTGTTCCAAGATCTATAGAACATATTCTAGATCTATATTATATAGTTGTTAAATGGAATATTCTAGATCTATTAAGAATATTGTAGATCTATGATAGTTTATTCTTGATCTATGTTTATTGTGTTCTACTTGTGTAGATCTACATTTTTTTTTTAAAAATGTGATGGATGATTGTTTTCATGCTTGCAATATTGCGTGATTGTTGAATCTTGTTGTTCTTCGTTTTATTGTAAACCCACGGGGGTTGACCGTGGTAGATTAGGGTTTCATACAAGAATTGAAGATGAGGCCACTAGTTCTAAAACAGTGGATGGAGCCACTAGTTCTAAATCAGTGGATGAAGAGCCCGAATCGCGCAAACGTGCAAGACCTGATCCAAGTGATGCAGTACTAAGACGTGGAAGTGGAGTCAGAACACCAAAAACATTTGGTCCTGACTACATTGCTTTTATGTTGGATGAAGAACCAACGCCAATAAAAGTAGCCTTTGTTGGCCCAGACGGGTTGCATTGG
>NC_062968.1:3239772-3269356 GCF_023119035.1 Salvia hispanica
AAAAAACGGTAGCATATTATTTGTTAACATTCTACTATAACTAAAATCTTGGAACAACTATATAACTATGGTTTTGACTAGTGGAGTTTGATAAAAGCTGCTTGAAACTTTAGTTTACTGGTCATTATTTTCTCTTAAAATTAATCTACTTTGAGTTTGTATCAAATTTAAACAACTAACTTTTTTGAACAAGTTTGTAGTTAATTTAAAAAAAAAAAATTCAAAATGGGACTGAATACTCGAAATCCGTTTTGGACCGAGTATCGGGTATCAGTTATTGAAAAATTCGGGATCAGGTACCTGAAATTTTCAGATCGGATATCTGTAGATGTCCGATTTGACAAGCCTAATAGAATGTGTATCATACTATACCACTTGATTTAGCTGGTATATCATACTTCCTCCGTTCCATAGTAACGTAGTCATTTCTTTTCGGCACGGAGATTAAGAGAAATTGTGTTAGGTGAGTTAAGTAAATGAAGAACAAAGTGGAAAATAAAAAAGGTAGAGAGATGAAGAGAGGAAAAAGTAAGAGAGAGTAACGTAGGTGTGAAAAAATGTGTTGACTTTTATTAAAAAAGGAAATGACTCTATTACTATGGAACGTACCAAAATGCAAAATGTCTCTATTACTATGGAACGGAGGGAATATTTGATTTCAAGCTATTACCATAGTGCTCATTTTTTTCGCGCTTGAAAATTCTGACTCTAATTCTCGATCTTCGGTTTTCAAGCTAACCCATGGGGCCAACTGTTTATGAATCTTCTCAAAATCAAATGAAAATGCTTTCTCTTGATTTTATAGAGTATTGATTATATGCAGTTTTTTGTTCGTTGGGATTCGATCATATGAGGTTTCTGTTTGTTGGAATAATCTTGGTCTTGGACTCTTGGTATATGTGGAAGTAAGAAAACTATTTCTAGCGTATGTTTCAACGAATTCCAACTGATGCAAATTGTTTTATGACAACAAAATGCCTCCATTTCACAAAATTCAATCCAAAGTTATCAAATACTCCTCAGTCCGCGAATAAAAGTCCCATTTTTCTATTTTAGTTCGTCCGCGAATAAGAGTTCCGGTTCACTTTTACCATAAATGGTAATAGGGTTTTACCTTCCACCAACTCATTCCACTCATATTTCATTTAAAACTAATATATACAAGTGGAACCTCTATTCCACTAATTTTTTCTACCCACTTTTCTTAATATTTCTTAAAATCCGTACCGTCCATGAATGAGACTCCTAATGGCGGATGGAGTGAGTAAAAGATTTGGATTAGGATAGACATTTCATACATGTGTATATCAATGCAGGAATTGTGAAATTTCCTTGTGTGAGATCAGAATATCAATGCGTTGATATTCTAACTAAAGTGGTGATTTCAAGAAAATTTGCTAGAGTACTAGTCGAAATCACCTCAATGAGAAAGAAATAAAATGAAATCAAAACTTACTCGAAATTTTAGATTGATTAAAATAATAAAGCTCTCAAGTCTATAAAGGCATATTCAATTGTCTCAGGAGAAAAACACAATTCAATTATCAACCATATCAAATTTACACTGATGACTTTCCCGTTTACTTGTTATTTTGATTAATCTTATTCTTCCTCTCGTTGGATCGGAGGCTCGTGGAACACAAGCTTTTCTTATCTATTTCACCATCTTTTGGGCAATCTATTCTGTTCACCAGGTTCTCTCTTCAATTTGCAAATTTTGTTTGTTGGCATATTAATTCGTCTCAAGATATTGTATGAAACATACTACATATTTCAATAGCAATATAATTGTAAACTAATCATCCAAAAACCAAACATGTCAAAGAGAAGTTCCATTTGATCATCCAACTATTAAAATCTAATTTTGACATTGGTGTTGAGAATTTAAATAAATTTGAAAATTCAACAACATTCTAACAAGTAGTAATATGTGCTTAAACCGTCAAGATAAGAAATCTTCTATCCTTGAATTCTTACCTCCATTTTGATTTCGTGTCCCACTACTAAAATAGGTCTGTCTGTAATCAAGATCATATTTTGAGTACTTGTAGTCTCAGTAATAATTAAGTTATTCAATTAAATTTTATTATAAGCCCAGTAACTTCATGTGCAAGTACAGTATTCCGGGTAACTTGAGGTGCAGTAATTAGTATCATCTGCCATATAGTCTTTTCTCTTTTTTCCTCACAAGGGAACAAAAAGGTCATGTAATTAATAGGAATCTACATCTGCCATTTCAAATGTATAAATGATGAGGCATCTTCACATTCAATATTTTGAAAGAATTCGAAAATTTCCCCTTTCACATAGCAACTGTTTCATTCACTCTACACGCACATGTAATTTAACATTCACAACACAACACATAAAATAAGGTCAATGTTTTACACTCGCTAAAGTCACCTATATATCTAGTGGACCCTCCCACTAATTAATTTTACTGTATAATCCAACCTAAATTTAGTTATATTATTTATTCCTAAAGTAAATAAAAAATAAAATAAAAATACTAATCTCATGCAAGATTTGCGATGCTATAAAAAGAGGGAGGCTATCACGCTATAGTGAGAGGAAAAAAGAAGAAATAAAAGGAAAAGAAAGAAAGTGATTGCCTCAGGAAGCAGAGGAGAGCTTCCTCCCCCCATTCAAATTCAACAATGGGGTTCAAATTATGGCTCCAAATTCTTCTCCTCTTCCCCACTCTCTCCCTATCCCACCAATTCTTCGACTACGCCGACGCCCTCACCAAGAGCCTCCTCTACTTCGAGGCGCAGCGCTCCGGCCGCCTCCCCTACAACCAGAGAGTCACCTGGCGCCACCACTCCGGCCTCACCGACGGCCTCGAACAAGGGGTGGGGCCCACTTCCTCCTCCTCTTCTTCGTCATCGTCCTCTTTATTAATGACGCTTCATTAACAAATAAAATATATTTATAAATAGGTGGATTTGGTGGGAGGCTACTATGACGCGGGCGACAATGTCAAGTTCGGCCTCCCGATGGCCTTCACCGTCACAATGCTGTCGTGGGGCGTCATCGAATTCCGCGACGAGATCGCCGCGGCGGGCGAGCTACGTCACGCGCTTGAAGCTATCAAATGGGGGACTGACTACTTCATTAAAGCACACACCCATCCCCATGTTTTGTGGGCTCAGGTAAATTTCAAAAGGTCTCAGTTTCGAGTCCATCGTTTTACTACTTCTAAATTAGTTAAAATTATAAACAAATGAAATCAACTTTTAGCACGAGTTTTCACGAGGATTAAAGGAAAAAGTAGTGGGCTTTAAATCCCACAATCACGCCGGAAATAGAAGTGCTTGGAAAAATCTACATCTTTGAAAATTTGAATTTCATCAGCAGTAACAAACGGCCCCTTAATTTTGTGCGTGGGGTCCGGAATTTCAAATCTTGTTTTCTAGTCAGTCTACACCGAGTCTTAGTAGTAATAACTAGTGTCGGTTTCAGACAACAGAAAATGTCGTGTGTCAAAATAAAGCACGCAATTACCTCGTGATTATGGGAGCATTTCTTTTTGATTGTGACTAATTTAATTAACCATTAATTTTAATTAATTCCGTTAATCGTGTTGGTCAGGTGGGCGATGGCGACACCGACCACCTGTGCTGGCAGAGGCCGGAGGACATGACGACCTCCCGCCGCGCCTACAAGGTGGACGAGGAGAACCCCGGCTCTGAGGTGGCGGCCGAGACGGCCGCCGCCATGGCCGCGGCTTCGATTGTGTTTAGGAGAACAAACCCACACTACTCCCACCTTCTGCTGGACCATGCACAACAGGTAAGTTAGTTAATGAGTTTGTTATGTTAGGTTATTTTTGTTGTCTAAATCATTATTAATATGTAATTAAAGAATGCATATTTAAAAACAAGTAATGAACACAATGACGTGGATGAATTTGGCTATGACAAATTTCCCTAAACACAAGTAGTTGCAAGGCAGTTTGCTTCCTTAAAATAGGTAGGTAGTCCAACTTTCTCGCCACAATTAATAGGGATCGTGATTTGTTAAGTGTCACTTGCACTACAGTTATAACTACTAAAGTTGTAGAGATTTTTTTTTTACTTCAAACAAGACAATAAATCAAGGTTCGAATCATCTCATATATGTGTACATATAATACGTTTAAATTATAATGAAATTGCATTTTACTACAAAACAACCTCGTGGCAAAAGTGTGGAATGGTCTTTGATGTTATTAGCATATGATGATGTTAAAATTGAGAATAAAGTATAGTAGTACTATGAATTTTCTTTTGTTCAACATGTCAAGTATGAAATCTTGAAAATACTTCAGTTTTGTCGATTTTTTCTGCGTTCGTCCCTAACTAGAGTATTTGAATGACGTGTGTATGTAGTTGTTTGAGTTTGCGGATAAATATAGAGGTAAATACGACGAGAGCATCGGAGGAGCGAAAGGATACTATACGTCGGTGAGTGGATACAAGGATGAGTTATTGTGGGCAGCTATGTGGCTATACAAAGCCACCGACAATCTACACTTCTTCAATTATACCATTCATAATGCCATTTCTTTTGGTGGGATCACTTGGCCCATCACTGAATTCAGCTGGGATGTTAAGTATGCTGCTCTCCAACTTATCGCCTCTATGGTAATTTACTTATTCATCTCTCTCATTTGATTAATACTTAGTCCGTTTTAACACGCAAGATGTGTAAGGCTAAACACGATAAAAACACACATTTTAGATCAGATAACTTCAAGAAAATTCTACTAAGCAAACGGACATTTGGGTTTGGGTAAAATTTGTGGCATGAGTTTTGTTACTATATTAGTGTCGGTCGTGATTTTAGCACACATATAATGGGACAAATTATGGAAAGGGTGCCTCCACAGTGGAACAATAGGATTGGTTTTTGAGTCTTTGTTTTCAAATTCATAATCACATAAACCAAATATTTGTTCCCCTTTTGTATATCTAAACCCCACCATCTTAAAAGGCGCAAAGCATTAGCACTTACAAATGATGCACTTCTTGATTGCAATTTAACTAATTTACTTTATCTTAGGATCAACCAACTCTACAAATGTAAAGGTCCTTCTTGATGGCGTCATCACTAAGCTTTGCCTCTTTACTAGAATCCAGCAAAACTAAAGATATTCTCTTTAGTTACTTATTTATAAGACATAGAAATGACAGTTAATCTCAAGATTCTCAACATGGGATTCTCTCCCTCTCACCCACACACCTGCATAAGAGTAAAAATTCAGGGTACGTACATATTATCACGTAGTGTGTTCAATCAATCATAATTGTAATAAAAAAATAAAGAGAGAAATTATTTATGCAATTATAATTGGTTGAACACACCACGTGACAATATGTCTGGACCACTGAATTTTTATTCACTACATACCGAGGTCATTTATAATATTGTGAGTGCTATTGTTTTAATTTTGAATAAATACTCCTAATTCAACATTGGTCCTCTTATCTTCAGACTTCTAATTCAACTGGTGTTTGGTTTGATGGATTAAATAGTACTGAGTTTTATGAATGTTCTTTGATTGGATAATTTAGACTCAATTTTTAGCTATGTTATTATGCCACGTGAAATTAGTCTTGACTCTCTTTCTGTAACAAGAATTAGAGGTGCCCATGGTTTCGGAACCGGCGGTTATGGTTCCGGAACCGCCGGTTCCAGTTTTGGAAATTGTCAAACCGGAACCGAACCGTGAGGGTGTTTCGCGGTTACAGTTCCGGTTCCAAAACTGCCGGTTTCGGTTTCGGTTCCGAACCGACGGTTTTTTACGGTTCCAAACCGCCGGTTTTTTGCGGTTCCGGCACGGTTTCGGTTCGAAAATTTTTGAACCTGAACCGAACCACGGTTCAAAAATTGACGGTTTCGGTTCGGATAAATTCTCATGATTTCGGTTCGGAACCATAACCGACGGTTACGGTTTCGGTTTTAACCGACGATTCAGTAAACCTTGAGCAGGTCTAACAAGAATAACCTCAGTAATATCGAATCAATTTAATCTCTTTGTGTATATCGTGTTGCAGTTGCCAAGAGAGGGGAAAACAGAGCAAGAGAAGCACATCCTAGAAGAATACACCTCGAAAGCAGAGCACTACATCTGCGCCAATCTAAACCTAAACAACGGATCCGCTAACGTACAGCGCACCCCAGGGGGGCTCCTCTACACCCGCCAATGGAACAACATGCAGTACGTCTCCAACGCCGTCTTCCTACTAACCGTCTACACCGACCACCTCCGCTCCACCAATCAAAACCTCTCCTGCCCCAAGAATCCCTCGGTGGGCCCCGACGAGATCCTCTCATTCGTCCAATCACAGGTGGCCTACATCCTGGGCTCCAATCCCATGCGCCTCAGCTACCTCGTCGGGTACGGGCGGGACTACCCCAAGCGGGTGCACCACCGATGCGCGTCCATGGAGTCCTACAGGGACACCAAGACGTTCGTGGGGTGCACCCAGGGGTATGACCACTGGTACGGCCGCAGGAGCCCGAACCCCAACGTGGTCGTAGGGGCAGTCGTTGGTGGGCCCGACAGCAAAGACGAGTTCGCGGATCGGAGGGGGAATTTTATGCAGACCGAGGCTTGCACTTACAACACTGCCCCTTTGGTTGGAGTGTTTGCGAGATTGAATTCGATGGTTAATACTACAACAACGTTGGTTTCTTCGGTGTAAATTGGATGTTTGTATAGGAATTTTGGAGGGATTTTTTTTGATATAGCCTAGCCATTTAGGCTAATTATATCTAAATACGAAATATATTATTCTCTCTGTTAAGTTACATAGTATTTTTTTGAGAGATGTGTTGTGTCAGTGTTACTACAAGTTTTTTCTTTTTTCAAGATTGCCATGTACTTAGAAAAATGGCCGTGGATTTGTTGTTATCTGTAAATTTTTGTGCCTATAACATTGATATAATGTCTTCCAATGAGTTGCGAATTCGTTAACTTTAGAGAGGCTATGATCTCATTTCATGAATGTATCTGAGCTATATATATGAAAGAAAGATCAATGAAATCCTAGTGGGATATTGACACGTAATATCATAAAAATTTAAAAAAGTTGGTTTTTCCCAAGAACTTTAAAATTGACCAATAATATCACTAACTTTACGCTGAGTTTGTTATTTTCCACAAAAGAAAAAATTCCGACTATATTATTAGATTGAAAAACAATTTTGGTGAGTGTGCTTCAAGAAAAACTATCCTCAAATGTTGAAAAACTTGAAGCTCGCGAAGTTGTTGTCGAGAAATTACGAAAAAAAATCCGTATCACGACATTATTTGCCGGAATTTTTTCTTTGGTGGGAAATAACAAACTCGAGGTAAAGTTTGTGATATTATTTGTCAATTTCAAAGTTCGTGAGAAAAACCCAATTTTTTGAAAGTTCTATAATATGAGGTACCAATATCTCAATCCTAATTAGGTTCCATTCTAAAATCAATCAATTTCAAAATGGAGTCTCACTGAATGTTACCATCGTATCAGAGTGGATTGTCGATTGTGGATTGAAACCTTAACTTTGAGTTTATATATTTATTTAAACTGAAAAAGAAAATACATTTATTATCATAAATTTTATATTGTACTACTGTAGGCTGTAGCTGACACGTGTGAAAATATTGTTACTCTTCTCAAACGCATCACCGACGAGAGGTTTTGCAATAAAAACTATGGTCCTCAATTAATTGCTCGTGTTTTTGAAATGTTATTCTAACTCTTTATTGCATTTATCATATGTATATTCGTTTCGAGCTCTAACCACCGATATATCTTCCCACCGACAAAGCAGAATCAGAAGCAGAAGATTTTGAGTAAGCAATGTACATACACACATGACATGGGGTTACGTTGATGGGCTCAGTATTCATTGTGCATTTACTTAAAGATTGCTCTAACTCATAATTTAAGACTTGGAATTCATGAGTGAATGACTACTCAACTACTCATAAAGTTCCAAAAAACATGCTACTACTAGTATAATTTTCCACCACGTAATATTCCCAATTTTTGAATAAGTATAAGTGCATTGTATCTCCTTGTAATTTGGGAATATTCATTTTCCAGTCATAACTACTTACTTCAAAGAGCACAAGACAGAAAAAGGAAAAAAGCTTTGAACAAGCGAAAAAGAAGTCAAAAGCTATATATTGATCTAAATCTTGTATGGTGTACATTACTTTGCAATCATGAATCATATGTGTTAGATTTCAAAATTAGATTGGGCTATAGTTTTATGCTGAAAAATACTCCCTTTTACTTAAAAAGTAGTATAAACTATTTCCTTTTTAGTATGTACTTACTTTCTAATTTTGCAAACTCTTTTCTCTAACCCATTATCCACTAACAATACTTTAATTACTTTTCCTTTCTATCTTTCTTTTATTTTACCAATTATACATTAAAACTAGTGTCGAACCAAATGTTCACACTTTTGAGACGGAGGAAATATATAGGTAGGTGAGTGCTTCAGAATATTGACTCATATGTCACTAGTCACTAATCTGGGATGAAAATTTGCTTGGAATGTCATACCATGGAGTTGGATTGTAAACAAATTAAACTGATAACGATCTAATCTATGAGGTCTAAGCTGGATCATACCTGTTAAGGAAATAGTAATTCTTAGTCCGAACATGGAGCTGATCTGCTAAATTCTAATCCGAACACTATCCACACCTGACATGAATTCGTTAATGACACGATAACAATCCGATAACAATCAGAACCTAATTTACACAATTAAAACCTAATAACACGTATTTGATAAGGACTTAATTAATCTAGCCCAAAATTATTGGATTCTTAACAAGTCAATGCAACAAAGACACAAATCCAATAAAAATTGATTCAAATTCATTAATTTCATGTATGATTGTGTCAAAATTCCGTGTTATATCGAAAATAGTCAATCCTAAAATTTACTACAAAATAAATGTTTGGTGGGAATATATAGGCCCCCTTCCTTCTTTAAAGGGTCCATCACTAGTGGACATAAAAGATTTATACAGCAGGACGATGAAAGAGATAACATGACAGGGGCAGCCTATAAGAAGATATGAAATTCTAATTTATTGACTTGCAAAGAAAAGAATAGACGAGTGATTAAATAGTAGACTTTTGGGTTCTGACAATGCAATGTATAAAAGAAATGAGGCAGTGCAGAGAGGCCCCAATGATTCAATGCATTGAGTATGATAAAAGAAATGAACATTATAGCAGAATACATGTTACATTTAAGTAAATGCAACAACCATTTCTATGACTGGCTTGTTTTTAATTTTTTGTAACATTGCATTTCGAGAAATTGCATTACTTTAAAAAAACATAATACTATCACTTAGTATATTAGCTACATCCAAAAGATTGATCATAACATTGAGTACAAAATTGCAGAGAATATAACCTTTACTCCCAATTTAGGCCACTTAATTATACAAGCACTAACTTTATATCCAGGTGGAAACCTTGTAACAAGATGATTCGAATTTCAACTTCAACTTTGGACACAGATAAAATAATCAACTTTAACACATGTTTTTTATACCACTAATTCAACTGAACTTATAAAATGAGATAAAGAAAGGAATATTACCTTTAGTCCTAATTTATTTACAATAGGCCAATCACTTACAACCACAAACTTTTCTTTTCTAGGTTCAGCCTTGCTTTGTTCAAAGATAATAAAAAATGTCCACCCACTTATAAAATACATAATCTATATATATTCCATTGAATAAAAAGGAAACTACCCAAGTATATATTCCATTGAGTAGAAAAATGAGTGGATATAGAAAAAGGCTCAGAATTGGACAAATCAGTCCAATATCTTCATTACACAACACACTGTCTGAACACAGTGTCTGCCCATAAATTTTCATGCATTTCCTGTTGACAAATTTAGGACCAAAAATGTATTTTCCATGTTTACTATAGTTTATAGTGTCAACATACAAAAAAAGTAAATATATTGTGGTGTGGTTATGTTCTGTTAGTTCAGCATAATAGGAAAGGAGACCATCAATCATATGACATGACATACAACCAGTTGATTTAGTTTTAGTAAACTGTAAACGTGTAGATTTATGATAAAACAAAAAAGAAGCAAACAAAGGTTAAAATGATCTGCTAGTTTTTTGTTACACGTGGTATTTTGATAAAAAAAAAATCAAATAAATTAAAACATAAACTCAAATTCAATTGCAAATTAGCCAAGAAAATGAAATTGCACCAGCCGGGAATCGAACCCGGGTCTGTATCGTGGCAGGGTACTATTCTACCACTAGACCACTAGTGCCTGATGCTTTGGTTTCTGACTGATTATTAAATCAAATTGTGTTAGTTGTTTGTGATTGAATAATTAAGTTTATCTATTCTTCAATGCTAAGAGAAAGAGGAAATTAACAATCCATTCAAAGGTGTGTATCAACTTCATTAAGCAATGACATCGTATTTCTCATATTTTGTCTGCTTGGAATTGCTATTAGACTAGTGTCTAAATTAATAAATAAACATTTGTTGCAATCGAGATTAATCATTCAATCAATATTAGTATTACAAGTTCCTAAATTATTAGAAAAATTTCCATCTTATTGAGCCATATCTTTCTTCTTCAGCAGATTAAAGCAGAAAGAAAATTATGATCCATGTCTTTCTTCTTCAGCAAATTATGTTATGAATGTGCCAGTGCAACGAGCAGCGACACTTTCCATGAGAACTTCAGCTACTATCAATGTTGCATTAGTACAATATCTCTGTCACGACATTTCCTAAGAATATAAAACATAGTTTATCGTGACTGGGAGAAGATCAAAGAAGTGAGGAGAAAAGTAGAATATTGGCACAATTGATCGTAACTTTAAAAAAAATGTGAATTACTTGAAAGAATCAAATGATCATCTCAACAGTAAATAATTTAAATGAAATAGTATCTTAACAATACATGAACTCGAAAAAGTACTACTGTTTAGCGGCAGCGTGTAAGAGCGAATGATGTCATGTGTGAAGACATGACACATTCAAAATATTCCTAATATTCAATTTAGTTCTAGTTCGTTCCTTAGAATTTTAGAACTAATTAGTTAAATCAAAGAATTAAGTAACTTAACAACTTAAAACCTCTATCAAGGCCCAACCTTAATTTCATTAGCCCAAACTCAAATAAATTAAGCAGCCCCAAAACCTTTAACTTGAATTTTAAGTCCACACAATTATTTAATTTGGTCTAACACTCTGGATTTAATTTCAGCCCCAAACTTGATATTATTAGATCCAAATCCTAAAAAAAGAAAGATTCAAGAACCTTAGTCCAAAACAAGAAATCGGCACTTCCAAATCTGTCTCTCCTATCATTGTGTCGAATGCGAAGATCATAACATCTTCAGGCATGTAGGTCCATGACGTAAAATATGACTCAAATGTCCATGTATGTTCATTGTGATTTCTCATAAATATATTCCATTGAGTAGATAAATGACTTGGATATGGAAAAAAGGTTCAAATGCTTGCAGATATAATGGTGATAACATACAAGAAAGTTAATAGAAAAGTACTCTATAAAAATTAGAAACTCAGAGCAATTGCAAATTAGCCCACAAACGGCATATAAGGGTAACCCAATACCCTAACAAAGCAAGAAATCATCACACCAAGGAATGATGCACTAGCCAGGAATTGAACCCGGGTTCTGTACCATGGCAGGGTATTATTCTAGTACTAGACGTGTTAAATTCTCTAAATTCTGTCCCATATCGACTTGGTGATGATCCAATCTAATCTATATAAGTGTGGATAACCCTCCCCCTTATGAGACATTTTAAGGGGTGAGTGGTCCATTTCTAATATGGTATCAGAGCGGGCCCAAATCGATGGTGGATTTCTCTTTATCTCTTATGTACCTCACGAGTGGAAAACCGATGTCCTTTCCGGCCCACACGTGAGGGGGCGTGTTAAATTCTCTAAATCCTGTCCCACATCGACTTGGTGATGATCAAATCTAATCTATATAAGTGTGGATAACCCTCCCCCTTATGAGGCCTTTTAAGGGGTGAGTGACCCATTTCTAATACTATCTCTTCTATATAAGGATGGATAACCCTCCCCCTTATGAGGCCTTTTAAGGGGTGAGTAGCCAATTTCTAATATGGTAACAGAGCGGGCCCAAGTCGATGAAGGTTTTCTCTTTATCTCTTATCTACCTCACGAGTGGAAGACCGATGCCCTTTCCAACCCACATCGATGATGGTTCTCTTATCTCTAGCATTGCTTACCCACGTGATGGAAGACCGATGTCTTTTCCAGCCCACACGTGAGGGGGCGTGTTAAATTCTCTAAATTCTGTTCCACATCGACTTGGTGATGATCCTATCTCTTCTATATAAGGATGGATAACCCTTCACCTTATGAGGCCTTTTAAAGGATGAGTGGTCCATGTCTAATACTTGTGCATCTTGTTATTAATCAAAATGAGCATATTTATTATATTTCTCATTCCCAACTTACTTATCTAATTGAACCACCATTTGTATTTGATATGAATAGCAATTACGATGTATAAAAATAAAAATAGTTAGCTGGAATGATATTAATCGTAACTATAATAGTATATAAAAATAAAAATAGTTAACTGGAATGATATGAATCGGTGTACAATTTTTGAGCTCTTGCATTTATTGATATGATTCTACCTTATTAAAGAGAAAAAATATTAATTTATTTAGTTGCGCCTGAGCACAACAAAGATACCGGTAGAGCTTATGTCAATTTGATTGAATTTAAGATTGTGTTGTTGTTGGATGGCCCTCTCAAAAATTTGTTCCACAGTCTCACTTCCAAAGTGATGGCTCAAAGTCCCTTCCAATCCTGCTCTAATGTGCATTACTGAAATCTTACTATCCCTCTTTCCTGCAATTTCCACCTTTTCCATTTTCACAATTTCAAAACATTTGTTTTTCTCAATCAATCTCCTTACTTGATCCACGCAAGGAAATACAATAGGAATGTTGAACGAATCCACTCGCTCTTGCGCTAATACTCCCTGCACACATTATATTCTAACGCTTAATTAATATCCCATTAAAAGTCCACATTCACGTTTTAGTAGATTATATATAAAAGTGAGATTCATATCTACTGACATTTTCAACCCATTTTTTTTTTTTTTTTAAAAACTTGTGTTAAGTCAAATATTCCCTCCGTTCCCAGAAAGATGACCCCTTTCTTGGGCGGCACGAGATTTTATGCAAATTTATTTTGTGTGTTGAGAGGAGAGAGTAAAGTAAGAGAGAGGGAATAAAGTAGAGATAAAAGTGTTTCCATTTTAAGTAATGGGTCATCTTAATTGGGACAAACTAAAAAGGAAAGTGGATCATCTTCAATGGGATGGAGGGAGTATTAAATATGACTTGAGATAGAGGGAGTAGTACAAAGCAAAAATGATATATACCTCGTTGACCATGTCGATGAGGATGGACTCGATAAAAGTAAACATCGAAGCCATACGATGCTGCACGTCTCTGCTAGGCACGACGGCCATGTTAAACAGCATCAGCCCTCTGGCCGCAATCTCCCGAGCTCTGCATCTGAAAAACACCTCCATGTCTTCCTCCAACTGGTCCTCGTAAGCCCTGGCCACCGCATCGGGGGCCCCACTGTAGTGGATCTTCGCGGCGTTCCACACAGGAGAGCCTTCCACGGTCAACCCCTCGGGCACCTTGGACAGCCAGTTGAGCGAGGCCGAGGAATAGGCGATTTGGATGGAAGAGGAAGGGAAGAGCCTGCCGTAGAAGGAGCCAGGCACGGCCGCCGCAAAGTAGTTCCTGTTCCTCCCATGCTCAGGAAGAGAGGCGAAGAGAGTGTTGAAATCATTTCCAATTCGATCGTTGAACGCAACTTGGAATTCGAGGCTACTGTTGTTGTTACACTTGCGTTGAACGGCTTCGATGATGGTGTCCATGGCGTAGAATGTGTTGGGCCCCACCGAGCATCCGAGGTCGGCAACGACGAAGGTGTTGTTGGAATCACACAACACCTTTGGTAGATCAAGGCTCTCCATCACTGCCTCTTTTATTGCATCTTCCACAATAAGCGCCCCTTTTCTCTGTATGTAGTTTAAGAAACAAATTAGTAATTAATTGAATCATAGGGAGTATAAAACATCAAGAAATTGGAATTTAAGTGAACCTGCCAAGTGGAGTTTCTAGCGTAACTATATGTGCCGCTGCCGCCATTCATCGGAGATATTGATTCAGCCATTATCAATTACGCTATTGATTTCAGAAGCTCAACTTGTTCGATTCAGATATCTTCATATTCTATTTATACAATTAAGTACTTCCTCCGTCCCCGATTAATCGTCACTCTTTGACGGGACACGGATTTTAAAAAATGTAAAAAAAAGATTGTCGAAAAAGTTTGTGGAATGTGAGACTCACTTTTTATATTAATTTTATAATAAAATGTGAGTGAAATGAGTTAATATAATGTGAGACCTATCTATCATTTAGGATAAAAATGAAGTGTGACAATTATTAAGGGACGAATCAAAATGAAAAATAGTGACTATTAATCAGGGACGGATGGAATATTATTCAAAGTAGTAAGTACTTGTTTGTCAAATTCCTTTTTAATACTATATCGTTCATTACTTACACATGATTACTACTTTTAAATATAATAAAGTGACAATTAATCAGGGACGAAGGAAATATTATTCAAAGTAGGAAGTAGTACTTGTTTGTCAAATTCCTTTTTAATACTATATCGTTCATTACTTACGCATGATTACTACTTTAAATATAATAAATCTATTAACAATTTATATGTTGGCGCATCTTGAATCTTGATTAACATAAATTTTTGAAGGTTGACAATTGAACGCGTTTTTGGATCCCTCACCTAACTAATTCAAAACTATCGGCATAAATAATAAGGACGTGCATTATTATAACGCATAGTCTACGGTCTACCATAAATTGAAGACCCGTATACTTTTATAAAGATGTATTTATATCTTTTTGTTCAACTTTTTTTCTAAATCTCAGCCTTATAATTTAAAGATCTAATGACTGATTTTTATGTCACATGAATTTAATAAATTAATAAAAATAATTTGAAAAGGGCATTTAGGGGAGTAGTTAAAAATCGACGGTTATTGCATTTCCATGATTCACGTCTTCTGTATTTACTTACCTTTTATTTCTTTTCCTTTATTAAATCTCAATATGATTATTTCTTTCTATGATTCATCGATTTTACTTCAATTCTAACTATTTTTTCGCTAAAAAATATTGGAGAAATAGGAGTTCAATATTCTCGTAAGTTTCTGAGTAATGCATATGCCTCTTACAAGAAATAATGTACGCCTAATGTCTAATAATATACAGTCCGAATTTAAATAATGTACGTGTTTAAGGGAATAATGTTTAGGCTAAGTAGAACTAAATAATATACGCCAAGTGGCCTTTAATGTACATGTGTAATACTTAATGATGTACTTGTGTAAGTATTTAATGTTTGGCGAGAGTTGTATTCATACCCTTTGGGTTAAGCAATCTATGTTTAGGCTAAGTAGAACTAAATAATATACGCCAAGTGGCCTTTAATGTACATGTGTAATACTTAATGATGTACTTGTGTAAGTATTTAATGTTTGGCGAGAGTTGTATTCATACCCTTTGGGTTAAGCAATCTATGGGGCTAGGTAGTAGTACCCACTCACAAACGAAACCATCACCAAGGGCAGGGAGTTTGAATCATTCCTCTTGGGTTTAGCAACCAATGGGGCTAGGGTATAATACCACCACATGAATTAAATTTTATTTTTTAATGTGTGTTTTATATTTGGTACTAAAAAGATATTCCAATAGTATCTAATAAAGTACATTCGTATCACTGAATAATGTACAGATTGAAGATAATAATTTTGAAAGGAACTTGAATTCATCCCCTTTGGGTTTAGCAATCCATGGAGCTATGTTGTAGTACTGATACACTCGGATTTTGCACTGTTTTAAGGCAATTATTTGGTGTGTTTTTGATGTCAAAGTCACTCTACATGTCCATTATTTGCATATTTCATCTATTTTGGTATTTTGACGTGTTTTGTGAGAAATGTGCATAATTGAGCCGAAAAAGGGAGTCAAAACAAAAGTCTGGAAATCTGGAGTCAGACGACGACCGGCGACTGCCGCGAAGTTGTACGGCGGCCAGAGCAATGCAGCGGCCCACCTCGGAAAATTACACTTGGAAGTGAGTCTCGCCCGACGATCGCCGTGTCACACCCCAACACTTATGACATATGCACTTACTATAAATAAATTCAAAAATTTTTAAATAAATAATCCACACGTATTATATAATTTCAAAAATCACTATTTATCAAGTACATATTTCAAAACATTCTAACAGGCAGTTGGACCCTCTCACCACTCTATATACTATACATTTATCTACATGCAAAAATGATGAGGAGGAGAAGGTTGCCAAAACGTGTCAGCCGCCGACCCTTATAATAACTGTAACTCACATCAACCCACGAATCATTGATATCTTATTCCTGAAAAATATTAGTGGTTTATATGAGCCACAACTCAGTGTATATAAACCTTACCTTTAATTCCACATTCCAAAACTCAAACATATTCTCTAACCAATATATATAACAATAACCAACGAACAATATAAACAACTTCATATACATATGCATATGCCACTCTGTTCAATTTATTATTCTGTGACTGGTCAAGCCTGGTATCTGCTCGGGATTTCCAATATGCCAGTATGATTTGACCCGAAGGTCCCACTATGATTTGACCCGAAGGTCCCACTATGATTTGACCCGTAGGTCCCACTGTGAATTGACCCGTAGGTCCCAATATGATTTGACCCGAAGGTCCCAATATGATTGACCCGAAGGTCCCATTGTGTCCACTGTGATTTCAGATCCAGGACAAGACTATCACAGATCCTCTTTAATCAAATGATTCAGTTAATTCCAATACCATATGCAAAACATATCTATTGCATCAATTACATATTTCTATCATATTCCACCATTGATATCAAATAACACATAATCATATCATAGTCATATCATATAGTCCAATTATTCACTTTATATAAATACCTAGCAAGAAGCACATAAAACATGTAAAATTAAAAGTGTGATTTATACACACCTGAATATGATAGGTAAACAACTCAAAAGCTTGATTCCTTCTCTTCATTTGCCATTCTCAGATGGTATATAGTTGTTACTTCTAAATCCTAAATACTCTTTCTACTATTCTTGTTTTTCTCCTAACTCTCGTTTCTCTTTATAATTCACGCTCTCGATATTTCTTCTTAATAAATAATGAACTGAGTATATGTTATTCTATTTTTTTTCCACTAAGAGTGCACCGACTCTACATATATGCCTTTTTTGGTTAATGTCGTCCCCCTCTAATATTAACATGAAGGCTAGTATATGAAGCATAAATAATTTAGATAAATGGTAACCTGCATGCTACGTAGTACTTTATTTTATTGACATCTGTCTTATGAAATTGGTGGCACTTTAATTGGTGACCACGTATACTAACACATTCATATTTCAAGCTATACTACTACTCTTATTTATATTATATTGATTTAGGATTACTGTCATTTTCTATATACTAATATATTTATATATACGTACATAATTATTAGTACTATATGGTACACATGCACACATTTACCTAATTATTGTATATATATACTGATTTATACTATAATAATACAATATATATATATATATATACATCTATTTAACGATTTCCGCAAATTAAAACTATCCATATATTCGATTATAGTGTGTCGATTATAACCATAAATATATTCTCTATTGCATACTTAATATCTCTATACTAAAAATGACAATATAATATGTAATGACTATAAAATATGCTAATATGCAAAATAATGCATGTTTCGGGTTAGGGATGTCACAATTCTTCCCCTCTTTAAGAATTTTGTCCGCAAAATTCATTCCTCTCCATGTTAACGTACTCAAAGAAATTGCTAACCCGTAAATAGATGTGGATAGTTCTTTCTCATCTTTTCTTCACAATTGTTTCATCCGGCGGTCCACTATATTGACAGGTTCTTCTATATAACTCAAGTTTTCAAAAATTTGTATATCAGGATCTTTTACAACATGTGAAGGATCAGATCGATAAAGCCGAATCCTACTGACATAGAAAATATTATGAATCTGTGCCAACTCTGGAGGTAATGTTAACCTTTTTGCTCGAATCGCATGACTCCTTTCTGAGGTGAAACTCACAAAAAGACTTTATCAAGACTGAGATAATAAATCGCGGATCTCTGTCAATATATAAGATACTAGAATACCATATAAGCGTTCCTGCAGATAATGATGTCAAATCTTCAAAGCAAAATAATGTCACTAATAACAGATTTTGAACAGAATAAGAAACTTCATGTACTTGCGATTGTTACAACGCATGATCAATATACTTTCCATTAAGTCAAAAGATAACCAAATCCATGTTTCAGCGCATCAATATAAATAACATAATATCTTGTACCTGCGGAGATAACCAAAATAGATGACATATTCAATCGATGCTTCCACTCATTAAAACTCTTTTGATATGCTTCACCCCATATAAAAGAAGAATTCTGTCGTACTAACTTCATTATCAATTGAATACTAATCGAGAAATATTTCCAGTTGAAAACCAGTTCAATCTTATGTAGATCCACTTCTATTCCATGACCTGACACCACGTGTCCCAACAATACTACATGTTTGAGCAAAAACTCACATTTACTCAATCTTGCAATAATCTGTTTATCTCGCAGAACTTGTAATACTGACTGCAAGTGATTAACATGCTCATCTGTACTTCATGAATATAATAGTAAGTCAATAGAAATAATCGCTAACTGATCCAGGAATAGTTGAGAGTTCATCAATGCCATAAATAATTGTAGGTACAATAGTTAATTCGAAAGGCATAACCAAAACTCATAATGGCCGTACTGAGTTCAAAATGGTGTCTCTGCAATATTCTCTTTAGTTATCTTCAACTGATGATATCTTGATCGAAAATCAGTACTCGAAAACAGTTGCATACCTTGATATTGATCAAATAAGTCTTCTATTCTCGGTAATAGATATCTATTCTTCACTGTCACTCGATTCGACTTCCAATAGTGTATATAATGTCGCAGTGTATCATCTTTCTTCTTCAAAAATAATATTGGTGCTCTCCATAGTAAAACATTGAGTGATACATATCTCTTGTCTGACAATTCTTGTAACTGTTTCTTAAACTCTTGAATATCTAATGAAGATGGTTGATAAGTAGAAATAAAAATAAATGCAATGCTCAATAGAGAAATATGTCTCCTGATAAGGTGAAAATCCAGATAAATCTGCACTTCCAATAAATCAAAAAGCCGATATAGATAATATAAGAAAACCTGGAACAAGATATTGATTACCGTAAAATATCACTCAATCCCGTCTCGATGATTATATTACCATTTCTTTTACTTGACAAGATACCTTGGTTCGATGAAGTGAAAACCAATATATACCCATAATAATAATCAAAGCTTGTGTATGACCAAGAGAATCAATACCCGCTGGCAGCTCAACTGAATTAACTCGCAACACCTTCTCTAGAAAACTGTGTATATTGAAATAATGTCAGCTCATAATCAACAAACAGAGTTCCTTGATTAAAGATAAAACCTTCTCTTCTTCTTATAACAATATACTTCTCTGCATATATTTAGCATTGAGTTCTCTAGAAAAATCGTCTGAACTGAATACCAGAGGTTGTATATAGCTTGTTATTTCCCACCAAGAGTAAGTATTGCTTCAAAGAAGAGATACCCTATAATCAAAAACATCTTCTGACATACAACTCATCTGATTGAACACCAGTTCTATCACTTTTAACTATATCTCAGCCTCAGTCAGATTAGCCCCATAAAATCAACAATTTCTACTTTTCCGAGCTCTTTAAATTTTTTACCTGTTTACCTCATCATTGGTCCATGTACCAAAAATCCCAATATGATGCAGCGTGTATATGAGATGTTTCTACAATTAATTGACGATGCAGGGTGGCTGACCCTTCTCTCCTCAGTGACATATGTTCATGACAATACAAATGCAAATGAAACTTATAACCAAAATGTATCATATGATATGCACGAATGCTACGTCCCAGCGGGATTCTATCCCCGCTCTGATACCACCTAAACTGTCACACCCCAACACTTATGACATATGCACTTACTATAAATAAATTCAAAAATTTTTAAATAAATAATCCACACGTATTATATAATTTCAAAAACCACTATTTATCAAGTACATATTTCAAAACATTCTAACAGGCAGTTGGACCCTCTCACCACTCTATATACTATACATTTATCTACATGCAAAAATGATGAGGAGGAGAAGGTTGCCAAAACGTGTCAGCCGCCGACCCTTATAATAACTGTAACTCACATCAACCCACGAATCATTGATATCTTATTCCTGAAAAATATTAGTGGTTTATATGAGCCACAACTTAGTGTATATAAACCTTACTTTTAATTCCACATCCCAAAACTCAAACATATTCTCTAACCAATATATATAACAATTACCAACGAACAATATAAACAACTTCATATACATATGCATATGCCACTCTGTTCAATTTATTATTCTGTGACTGGTCAATCCTGGTATCTGCTCGGGATTTCCAATATGCCAGTATGATTTGACCCGAAGGTCCCACTATGATTTGACCCGTAGGTCCCACTGTGAATTGACCCGTAGGTCCCAATATGATTTGACCCGAAGGTCCCAATATGATTGACCCGAAGGTCCCATTGTGTCCACTGTGATTTCAGATCCAGGACAAGACTATCACAGATCCTCTTTAATCAAATGATTCAGTTAATTCCAATACCATATGCAAAACATATCTATTGCATCAATTGCATATTTCTATCATATTCCACCATTGATATCAAATAACACATAATCATATCATAGTCATATCATATAGTCCAATTATTCACTTTATATAAATACCTAGCAAGAAGCACATAAAACATGTAAAATTAAAAGTGTGATTTATACACACCTGAATATGATAGGTAAACAACTCAAAAGCTTGATCCCTTCTCTTCGTTTGCCACTCTCAGATTGTATATAGTTGTTACTTCTAAATCCTAAATACTCTTTCTACTATTCTTGTTTTTCTCCTAACTCTCGTTTCTCTTTATAATTCACGCTCTCGATATTTCTTCTTAATAAATAATGAACTGAGTATATGTTATTCTATTTTTTTTGTCCACTAAGAGTGCACCGACTCTACATATATGCCTTTTTTGGTTAATGTCGTCCCCCTCTAATATTAACATGAAGACTAGTATATGAAGCATAAATAATTTAGATAAATGGTAACCTGCATGCTACGTAGTACTTTATTTTATTGACATCTGTCTTATGAAATTGGTGGCACTTTAATTGGTGACCACGTACATACTAACACATTCATATTTCAAGCTATACTACTACTATTATTTATATTATATTGATTTAGGATTACTGTCATTTCCTATATACTAATATATTTATATATACGTACATAATTACTTAGTACTATATGGTACACATGCACACATTTACCTAATTATTGTATATATATACTGATTTATACTATAATAATACAATATATATATACATATATATATATATACATCTATTTAACGATTTCCGCAAATCAAAACTATCCATATATTCGATTATAGTGTGTCGATCATAACCATAAATATATTCTCTATTGCATACTTAATATCTCTATACTAAAAATGACAATATAATATGTAATGACTATAAAATATGCTAATATGCAAAATAATGCATGTTTCGGGTTAGGGATGTCACACGCCGGAAGTCATGCGGCGGTCCGCCGCCGAAGGAACAAAGACTGTGGACTTCAACGCAGCGATCGCCGGCCAAGGTGTGGCGGCCCGCCGGAGAAAGGCGGCAAATCCGATTAGCCCTAGATCTGCTCCACGATTTACCATATTTTGAAGATGTTTTCCTTCTACAATGAGGATTGACTTTCCCCTATAAATAGGACCTCAAGCTTCATCAAACATAGAGCTTCTTTTTGCAAAATAATTCAGAGAGATCAAAAGCTAGAGTATTCAATTGCGCAAGGAGTTGAAGACGGATTTGAAAAACATCAAGAACGACAAGGATTCAACCTACGGGTTTTATTTGCTTTAGTTTATGTTCAAATTGTCTTCCCTTCAATTTATGTGTTTAGCTTATTTCATTATGTGTAACTAAACTCATAGGATTCTAGGGATGTGTTAGTAACGACTTTGGCTATACAATTCCAGTTTTCTATTTAATATCCGTTTTGTTTTTACTTTGTTTCTTCCCTAAGTAATCCTGATGCTGCATGATTGAGTGACACAATTGTGTATGATTTAATATAACTTGCTTCATAACTGTGAGAGAGTTCTAGCGAGTTAGATCCACCTAGTAGACGCTACAGTTAGCTTCCCTTAAAACGACACGTGTTAATTGAGAGTGAGGACTTTTCAAGGGTCTTAGGAGCTTTATGGAGTTACGTGTTAGGATTGACAACCCTAATCTTGTAATCAACGTTTGCATCGCATGTGCATAAGCTAGGTGACTTGTCCTATCAAAGTAATAACTGTGCTAGGGTATTGTAGTTTGGAATTTGTATAACCATAACTTTGAACGCACATCCCTGGAATTCCCTTATCTCTATATTTTATCTCCGTGTTTTTCGGAGGTTCTGATCCTTACATGGCGACCGCCGCATACGCTGCGGCGGTCTGCCACCTGCTCACTGGAACCATCAGACTTCGTGTGGCGACCGCCGAATGGCTGCGGCGGACCGCCACCTGAGCACAGTCTCCAGCGCGAATTTTTCCATTTTTTTCCGAATTTTCGCCCCGTCAAGCTTCTACGCGAAATTTTTCAAGGTATGTTTTCTTTTTGGTAATTCACTCACGTCCCTACCGAATCTACAAACTTATCTTACACTTTGTTGTAAATAAGTTTTGGGGGGTGAATGAGTTTAGGTTTTTGTTTTAGGGTTTTCTTTTTTTTTTAAAGCTTTTGCTTTTGTTTTTTTTCAAAAACCCCGTAGGAGAATATTTGTGTTCTAAAAATATTTTCTTGAATCTATGTCGTGAACTTAAAATGAAGAACTTAGAAACACGCATGCTTAGGGACACACTTTAGATCGAGTTGCCGATTATACTACATTCCATCCATGTTTAAGTTGGCTTGACGTTTTGATTTGATGGTTTGGTGAAAAGGTGCATAATTAGTGAATTGCTTGTTCGCCTTGAATCATGCCTTATACCTTATGAGGATTTGAGCCTTAATTTCATTCTTGTGTGATTTATCTGTATCTGTGTATATGTTTCTAGAACTTGCTCCTAGTCTTGCCTAAGTTTACATAGTGTTTAAGTTGATTTAGGAGGATGATTTGCCATCTTTTCTAGCCTACTTTTATACCTAAATTTTTCGACCCTCTCAAAATTTCAAAATTTTTTCCTTTGGAGCCAATTTTGAGCCTTTAAGCATTTTCTTTGGAAGCCAACATAATGAGGACAATTCCTTGGGTTAGTTAGTATTTATTATCTTTTGTAAAGGAATTGGAGAGATAAAGAGGAAAGTATAAAAAGTAGTGTGATTAAATGTAAAGAAAGTACAAGTTGTGAAATAGAAAAATTTGAAATATGTGTGCTTGATCTTAGAAAGGATGCCTATGAAAAAGAAAAAAAAAGAAAGAAAAGAAAGGAAAAAAAAGGGTTGTGAAAGGTTGTGAAAAATAAAAATAAATCAAAGGATTGGAAAGTGAGTTGAAGGAGAAAATTTAAGTGTTGAAAGTGTCTTGGGTTTTAGAAAAGTGGAGTCACTTTAAACTCTACTTGAGATATTTTATTTTTGATTCACTTTTAGCCAAATATTCCTCACCTACCAAAGAGCCTACATTACAACAAAAAATAAAGACCTTTCGGACTTTTGATGCTTAATCACATCTAGTAGAGGAGAGATTAGACTTTGAGCAAGCCTATGGTAAACTTTGCATGATGCATGATTTGAGAGTTACATACACATTACCTTTATACACTTTGAGAGTGAGAGAACACTTCCTATCTTTGGAAGTTTGCCACATGTGAGTGCTTGAATTCAAGGTGTTCTACGAGTTAGTAATGAAAGTGGACTAATAAACCTTGCTTGATTTGATTGCATTAAGATATGCTTAATCTATTCTTTCATCTTTTGAGGCAATTATGACGTCTAGTCCTAGTGCATTCCGTGCATCTATTCTTGTGTCTTTATTGTTTTGTTCGAGAGCAAACAAAAATGTAAGTTTGGGGGAGTTGATACGCTCGGATTTTGCACGGTTTTAAGTCCATTATTTGGTAGGTTTTTAATGTCAAAGTCCCTTTGCATGTCGATTATTTTCACAATTTATCTATTTTTGGTATTTTGACGTGTTTTGTGAGAAATGTGCATATTTGAGCAGGAAAGAGAGTGTTAATGAGGGAGAAGGAGGCAGAATTGGAAACCATAAAAATGGATTGGGTCATTGGTATTCATTTGATTAGGAATTCAATAATACTATTCAATATTTTATACATTTACCCTAATTCTTAATGTATATATTAATCTTTAGAGTAAAGGACAAAATTGTTCCTGAATATATGACCATTTTACGATTTTGGTCCTAAACTTTATCTATTGGATTTTTTGGTCGTGCACATTTCAAATCGGATCACATTTGGTCCTCCATCAATAGTTCTGTTAATTTTATAACAGTCAACGGGTTTAACCTAATTTTGACCAAATCAGACTTTTAATTCTGATTTTTAAGTCACTAATTAATTCCTAATTATTTTAAGGAAAGAGAAAGAAGAGAGAGAAAGAGAGAAAAGGAGGAAGAAGAAGAAGAAGAAGAAGAAGAAGAACAAGAAGAAGAACAAGAAGAGAAGCTCATCACATCAGCCATGGCATTTGAGCAGCAGACTGCTATAAAATTAACGGACTTAGTGACGGAGGACCAAATGTGATCCGATTTGAAATGTGCAGGCCCAAAAAATCCAAAAGATAAAGTTTAGGACCAAAATCGTAAAAGGACCATATGCTCAGGACCAGTTTTGGCCTTTACTCTAATCTTTATTACTACTTTCTTAAGATTTTAAGAGAAAAAATATTTTTAAATACTCAAAATTCTTCTTTTTAATATAAATTTCTTGTACTATATTAATTTATTAGTTTTAAGTTTATAGATAAATATTACTTTAATAAAACTCATTTATTCACGATTTATAGTCTCATTTTGACCCAACGTGAGTTTAAAAAAAATGAAAGAAAGTAGTGGAAAAAGTTATTGAAATATAGATCCCACCTTTTATATTATAGGAGTACATGAGTGTATGAATTTAATAGAGTGTTAGGTCCACTACCTAATATAAATAAATATAAAATAAATGATAAATTGTGTATACCTTTATAATTCGTATGTATTTATATATAAAAATGAACTAATAACTACTTCGAATATAATCTTGGATACGTCGGGATAAAGATTAGCCTCTTCCGCATAAAACAAGATCGTTGTGCTACACATTTGTTAAATTTTAGCCCCGACTTCTTAAAATTTCTGGTTTCGTCACTGCGCGAATTAATAAAAATCCATCAACATGTTTAACTACAAATGGATTATTCATTTGAATTATTTCATCTTAATAACAAATATTGTAGGGATCAGATCACTCGGGATTCACTAATTACCGGGACCTCTATGTATTAGGCCAGCACTGAGATGACTAATCTCAGTAGGAACAAGCCAATTACAAAGATCAATTCAAGATTACAAAGAATCTAAGAATCTAACTAACTATTACATATTGTGTTTCTAATCTAAACCCTAGCTATCCACATATCATTGACCCGATCTGAAATCCAAGCTTCTACCGATTAGAAACCCTGCACACTAGATAGAGAGATTAGTATAACAACTCGAGATTCTCTCGGATCTAAACAAGAGCAAGAGATAACCAGTAACCAAGGAAAAACAAGTAGAGATATGGCTCAGGTCACAACAGTGACTACACCAGGCCAAAGACCTCCCCACACGCTTCAATCACAAGTCACAAGATGGAAAACCGTCAAACTCTAGGTCTGAAAACCCTAGCCACACCGACTGCCACAAACCGTCCATTCAGCTCAGAACCAACCGAAACTCACAAATCTCACAAGCGCTTCACAAGTTCTTACTTCTCTAACACCAAACACTGTAAGATTCCAACCTTAGGTCAGAACCTGTTAGGATTGGTATACTGAAAAACATATTTCGAGCATTTTGCATGAATAAAATTGTTTGTATACAATAAATTCCACAATCCACTTTTAACCCAAGGCGAGAAGAAGTAATTTTATCACATTGATGTCTGCTTGTGCATCTATAAGATGTTTATCAAACATTTAAATATATAAGAAGCAAACAAGTCTAATTTTTCTACATAGTAGACTGGTTGTGAACGATGTTCACAGAAGGTGACGCAGTCGGTCCTTTGTAGAAGAGAAATAGAATTTCACAACCTAGATAGGCTTTGGCTACCTATCGTGAAAAGTTGCAGTGTCAGTCCGCATGTTTCCTTACCTTAGGAAATAAACGACACTGGTGTGGTATAGCACTGAAGGATCTAACGGTTGAGATAAGTCTTTCTTGCTATTTACTGAAAGACGAGGTCTTGGTGATTGTTATTTCTTAATCATTGTTGATATAATACTGAGCATACAATATTGATTATGCACTACTCTGATTTATCAAATGGTGCGGATTTTTCGCAATCCAAGAATCCTGATATCTTGGGTAGTGGTGATGAATGTCTAGAGGTTCTAGTATTGTTATTGCAATGAATCGTGTGCTGGGTGAGTCCAGTTTGATAATATCCTCAAGAGGTGTTCGAAAAAGGTTTTATTATTCAGAAACCCGGCCGATTGGAATTTATTCTAGAATAATAAATAAAGATTTTGAACTAGACAACTCTTGGAAAAAGATATATTAATTAATTAAAGTCAAATAGCAGACTTAAATTAATTAATGGATTTTATATCTTAAACACGGGAAATAATAAATTAAAGAGGTAAAGCCCGGATTACTCGTAATTTGGGATTGGACGGACAATCAATATTATTTTACTGTAGTAGCTGATAATAATATTCTGTTGGACTTGTATTAAATTGGGGCTTAATTTGATTAGTAAAAGACCAACAGGTTTGGCCCAAGTCCAACCTCCATGGATCCTTAATCTGGCCAACATAACTCTATATATAAAGGAGATTAGGGAGAAGACATAATTAATTAATACATTTTTAACCGTTCCTCTCTCTCCAGATTGAACGTGTTTTTCAGTTCTCTCCAGAACTGAATTTTTGTCTTCTCCCCTAATCAAGCCCTTTTTCGATTTTGACAAGCTTTGCCCACCCAAAGGTCATAATCTGAGTTCGGGATACAGATTAGAAGATTCGTGGTTGAGTAAGAAGATCATCTCGTGGAGAAGGCGTAAGCAATCGACGATTCTTTGGAAAATCAGATCGGTAATTCTAAACCGTAGAATTCATGAATTAGGGTTTAATTTCCTTAAGCATGAATTTATGCGCATTCTTGAATGCAATTGATTGTTTAACATGTGGTTAATTGATCCCATAATCAGTCAAATAGATCTGTATGCATGATTTATTTGTTTATGCTGTTATGCATGACTTCCGCTGTGCAAGGGGAACCAAACCCCAACAGAATCAACCTCACACTATGAAGAAAACCGAGAAAGTCTCCTGACTCAAGATCTACACCGTTAGATCCTACTAAAACAAGGATTAATCAGAGATCACAGAAGATCCCAGGAGTTCACCGGCGAAATCGCATGAGAAGTGTAAAGAGTGAACAAAGAGAGAAGGCAGAGAGAATTATCGATGAGAGAAAGAAAGATCTAGAATAGAATGGAGGAAAGTGAGGCGTCTCTCACTTAACATCACTCAGCCAACAAACCCTGGATCCAACGGCTCCAGTTCATGATCCGGGTGAAGCATACCACATGGCAAACATCGGTGTGGTTAAGGTAAGTGATGAGTCAAGCCACAATGGGCTTCCCATACACAATATTAGGTTGTAGCATTTAATTAATTGGGGTCAGCCCAATACACTAAATGCATAAGTCCAAAACCTAAAGTAGACTACAAATATTCAACATATATAGTTTAATTCTTGGCTCCGCCCTGACACATACTACATGCACACATATACACAAATTCACTGCATGTACACAAATCAAGTTTGATGTTTTCATTTGATTTTTAATATGTCAATATAATTTGACTTGGAGATCCTAATAATATATAACATGAATGTTTAATTATGAGAGCATGAATTGAAGTCCAAATATATTCACTAACATATGACTCAAATGTCCCCATTTGACTCAAAATTTTTATGTTGCACGCACAACATGACTTCTCCAATTAGCAACAGAAGCATACTTAGAGAATCGCAAACCACAGAGAATGGTTGTTGTGAATTGCAAAGCAAGGAGAATGAATTGTACAGCTTCATTAAAAGGGGATAACTAGTTCATCACTTATATTAATTTAGTTTGAGCATCCCCATCCGTGCTCTTAGTTAAGAGCACGGAGGTGGGCCCAGACCTACTTTTACTCATTGTCCTTAGCTAAGAGCACAACACCCACATTCGTGCTCTTAGCTAAGGACAAGCTCAAGGGTTCCACTATTCTATTATTTAATTTAAATATTTCAATTACTAAAAATATTTTTACATTATAAAAAATATATTAAAAAATAAAAATTACATAATTAAAATCTTAAAAAATAAAAATTACATAATTAAAATCCTAAAAAATAAAAATACATAATTAAAATCTTACAAATTAAAAATTCCTATAATTAAAGTGTTATAGGAATTTTTTTGTTGAAGTGGGGGTATTTATAGATGAAAATGTGAATTTTGGGGGCAAAAAATTGAAAAATAAATTAAAAGTGGGTAGAAAACGGATATAATTTTTTGGGAAGTGGGAAAATATTTTTTTTATTTAAAAACATTTTTTTAAATAAATTTCGAATTAAAAAAAAAATATAAAATCGAATTTAGCCGTTGGCCAATAAGAATACGCCACGTAGGGCTGCTCGGCGGCACGGGCGTGCTCTTAGCTAAGAGCAGCGCCGTGCCGCTGGCATGGACGGACAGCTCGCAGCAGCGGCACGGACGGACGCCACCGCTGCGGATGCTCTTATGTAGTTTCATTGTACGTGAATAAAATAAAAATCCATCAACACGTTTAACTACAAATGGATTATTCATTTGAATTATTTCATGTTAATAACGAATATAGTTCATTATGTAAGAGAATTATCTCACTAGAATTACTCCACAGGGTAGATAACTGGTTAATATTGAACTAAATCGTGTACTTCATTAAAAGGAGA
>NC_062968.1:3622967-3651981 GCF_023119035.1 Salvia hispanica
CTGAATCTCCTTTGGACATGCTCCAGCCAAGAGCATGTCATCAACATACAGTAACAGGTAAGCTACAACAGCTCCACCTACACTTTTAATGTAAACGCATTCATCATATGCTGACCTCAAAAAACCACTTTTGATCACATGGTCATCAAACTTCCTATGCCATTGTCTGCTAGCTTGTTTGAGGCCGTATATGCTCTTTTTTAATAAGCATACCTTGCCCTCATCTCCTGCCTTCACAAAGCCCTTTGGTTGTGCCATATTGTAGATCCCAAAACTTCCCAGAGAAATCATCTATTATACTCTATAGTATTTACCACCTCCAAAGTCTTGGCCCCCCATGATCACTAGGGCATAGTCTAGGGCTAGTAAGAGGTGACCCCGGGGAAGGCTTTTTTTCCTTCCCCCAAAATCATTCCTCCCTGGATTGCCCATCTTCATCGAGTTTAACCCCTTTTTTATGAGTTCTTTCACACTTCCGAATGGGTGGCCAAATCAACATGCCATAGACAGAACCGGGGCGGTGCCCCCCCCTTCCAACGGGAGTCAAATTTTTAACTTCCCTTCTTCTGCTACCATCAACACCTTTCGCCCGCCACAATCATCTTTCCACCTTGACCAAAATTTTATCCCTTTGCTCAAGAGAGCCTAAAGAAATCAAATTCCTTCATAGAAATACCTCAATTCAAGATAACCGCTCCACCCCAACTTTCAACCACGGGGTATTCCCTTTTCATAACAATATCCGATTGTTACCAAGAATAGAATAGCTTTGTCCTCATCTCCTATTGACACATCGATGTTTTCAAGATCATCGACGGTCTTATTAAAATCTTCCAATTGCTCCAGGATCCCTCTCCCTTCCAAGAACCTGTAGGAGTATAGCCTCTGCTTCATCAGTAGGCGATTTGCAAGAGACTTCGTGAGATAGAGATCCTCCAATTTCTTCAAGATATCCGCTGCAGTTTTCTCCTTCGCAACTTCTCGAAGTACCTTATCACCAAGGCAAAGGACTATTGCGCTATGAGCTTTCGCCTCAATCTCCACACGCTTCTGCACGCCCTTTTTATCGAGATCTTCCTTCTCCTTGTCTTCTTTCCCCTCACTCGTCAGAGCGGAAGCAAGACCTTGTTGTATCAGCATAGCACGCATCTTCATCCTTCATAATGCGAAATCATTCTTGCCTGTGAATTTCTCGGCCTCAAATCTTGAAGCCATCGTCTTCGCGGATTCGATTCCCCCAAATCAGACCTCTCCCCCGAGCTTGATTCCTCTTCGTCGGCGACCTTCCCACAGACGGCGCCAATTGTATAAGTGATTGTAGAACAAACTTGAAACCGACGAGAATTGACTGGGATTGGAATTGCAAGATTGAAAATGTAATTCTATTTACTGATTGTTGAGAACGGAAGAAAAAACGATTACAACAAACTCCAAACAAACTTGTATTTAAACCTATCACAAAACTAATTGATATGTGCATCCAACGGTTCAGATTAAAAGCCCCAAACTTAAAATCTAATCTGACGGTTGCTGAAAGAGCTGATTGAGAGATCAGCTGTGATCAGCTGCTTCTTCTAATCATGCAGCTGAGCCATCAATTCCTTACATGATTCGGGCCCATTTTCGGGCCGCACGGATTTAGCACCTTTCACCATCAATTCAATTCTTTGCTCAACCAATGAAGAGGAGTAGGTTTGTTTAGAAATGGGGTTAAATTTTGAAGAGAGAAGCTTGCATTTGAGTTGATGAAAGAGTGAGATGGAGAGTGGGAAAGATGATTTTCATTTTCTCATATTGTAACGGTTACAGCTAGGAATTAATGAAGAGCTTGTCTGATCCCAACAAATTCCCTAATTTTAAGATTCCACCCCATATCTTTTTACAAATTCATTTTCGAGCCATCTTTTCAGTCAAATAATTGATTTAAACAATCATAATAAAAATATCAAAGAGTTATAACCCACCGTTCACACTCAATACAATACTAGTATTAATATTAATAATAATAATAATAATAATAATAATAATAATAATAATAATAATAATAATAATAATAATAGAGTTTGATGAGTTGTAATATGTGCACACCAATATCTTATTGCCGATTATAACAATTTTAGTGAAATACTCCCTCCGTCCCATGTAATTTTACCCAATATTCCATTTTGGGTCATCCCACATAATTTTACTCATTTCATATTTATCATTTTTGGTAGTGGACCTCATATTCTACTAACTCTACTCACATTTTATTATAAAACTAATACTTTAAAAGTAGGACCCACATCCCACCAACTATTTCAACTCAATTTCCATTACATTTCTTAAAACTCGTGCCGAGTCAAAGTGTGTAAAATTATGTGGGACGGAGGGAGTATTTAACAATTTTTTCTATAAAAAGCATGAGGATAAGTTGACATTAGGAAGAATCCAATCGGGCAACCTAGAAATTATGGCTAGAAAAAAAAATGAATACAATCACGGATGTCACCATAAATCAAAGTAGGTATAGAGTATATGTTTAATTTTACAATTAATAAAAAGGGAATCTACAATGTAATTCTTACTTATATGGCTATATTTATATAATCAATTTGAACATTGTCATTTTATTTAGTTTCTCTCGTAGTCCATTTGGTATTAATAGCTATGCTTTAATAGTAATTATTCTAGATTTACTTGTTGTTTGGTATACAAGTTTAATTATTCTAGATTTACTTGTTATTTGGTATACAAGTTTAATTACTCTCTCCGTAAAAAAAAAGTTCTATTTTGATCTATACGAGTTTTAATGAGAAATTGGTGAAGTAAAAAAGAGAGAAAAAAAAAAGAAAAAGTAAGTAAAGTAAGAGAAATAGTGAGAAAAAAATTGATAAAGAAGAGAGAGGAGAAAAAGTAGATAAAATATGAAAGAAAAACTTTTTAATTTTAGAGAGTAGTACTATTTCTTTGGACATCCCAAAATAACAAAAATGATACTACATTTTTCGTGGACAGTCTAATATACATTTCATTTTACAATTAAATACTACCTCCGTCCCCCAAAATTTGCTACACTTTGACCCGACACGGGTTTTAAGAAATGTAATAGAAAGTGAGTTGAAAAAGTTGGTGGGATGTGGGTCCTACTTTTAAAGTATTAGTTTTATAATAAAATGTGAGTAGGAATGAGTTAGTGGAATATGTGGTCCATTACCATAAATGGTAAAAGTGAAGTGTATCAAATTTTCAGGGATGGACCGAAATAGTAAACCGTATCAAATTTTCAGGGACAGAGGTAGTAAAAAGGAATCTACAAGGTAATGCTTACTTGTATGGCTATATTTATACAATCAATCGACCAAGTTAGGACAACGTTACTATGGGCCATATGAGATCACCGAAAGAATAGGAAAGGTGGCTTATCGTCTTCAGCTTCCAGTGGATAGCAAAATTCACGATGTATTTCCATGTCTCCTTGCTTCGGCCATTTGTCAAAACCAGAGATGCGGCGGTCGACCTCCCTGAAAATTTTGATCGCCACATTCCAATGGATATCCCCGTTCGAGCTTCAGCCAGTAGGGTGGTGTTGGTGGATAAACTTCCCGTAGAACAGTGGCTGGTGGAATGGTCTTCGGCAAAGTCCAGCTCACCGACGTGGGAGCCCGTCTCTGTACTCAAATCCAATTTTCCTCATCTTCATCTTGAGGACAAGCTGGTTTCGGTGGGGAGGGGAGATGATACGGACTTACCAATCAGACATCAGGAAGTGCAAGCCCAATCAATGAGCGGACCAGCCCAAGTGCGCGACGAACCAGAGCCCAGCAGGCCCTCGAAGGATCCACGACGGAAGAGCCCAAGACCGGTGCGGAACAGGCCAAGACCTAGCAAATACAAAGACTATGTTTCCCACTGAATGTATCTAGTTGTTAGGATTTGCTGATTATTTTCCTTCAGTTGAGAGATGTTCGTTAGATTAGATTGAGTCAACTCCTCGGGTTTTCTTCTTGGTTCTTTCCCGAGCCGTAAGTCCGAACCAAGTAGGGGGAGTTCTATAAATTGTAGAGCTCCCATAGATCGAGTCATGATTGAGAATTAAGGAAATAAACATTCTTCTTTGTCAAACCCTGCTCTCCAGATCCTAACTCCTCGTTGGGAATACACTAATCTTGTTCACATTCCTCGTTTGGTCTTATCAATTGCACCCGCCAAAACATATACTTTCCAACTGAAAAGGAGGGATCCAATCAGAGGAAATATGCAAGATCAATGAATTGTAGGATAAAGTTAATGTCTTTAACTTATCAAGCTTGGAAAAGTGGGATTCAGAGACTAAACCTTCTAAGGAAATAAAAGAAATATCTAGAGTTTGAAGATTTGAGAGTTGGCCAATATATGGAGGAACTAAACCTTCAAAAGAATTTAAAGAAAGATCTAGAACTTGAAGCTTTGAGAATTTTCCAATACTTCAAGGAATGTAGCCAGAAAAGTTATTTTCCTTAAGGTACAGTTCTGTCAATGAAGAAAATGCTCTAAGGTCTGGCATCGATCCATTCAGTTGATTATGAGACAAGTCCAGTATTTCGAGTGATTCCAATACTGAAACAATTATGGAAAGAGACGTGGAACTCAAAGAGTTATCAGAGATATCAAGTGTGCGTAGGTTGGTAAGGTTCTCTATATTAGGAGGAATAATCCCATGAAAGTTAGAATCCTCAAGAGACAAGTGTTGTAATTGTTTCATGGAACCAATAAATTGTGGTATTGGAATGCCTTCAAAATTATTCCCACTGAGGTCAAGATAATTCAAATGATGCAACTCGAGCAATGAAGAACGAACCTCGCCTTGCAATCCGCAATAGTCACATTGGAGGGTGATGTTACGAATTCCATATCTTAGGTTTCCTTCCATATCTTTTATTTAGTTATCTTTTGATTCATAGTATCTTCCATATATCTGTTTCTTAGTCAATAAGTTAGGTAGTAGTATTCTCCTATTATAAAGAGGAGAGATTATATCATTCTATCGTCAATGAATTAAAGAAGAAGTATTTGCCCACATTATTTGCGTGATACACACAAACCCTATTATATCTGCCGACGGAGAGATCTCCGCGCCAGAGAGAGAGTGAGCCGCCGACCCTCGAGTTAGGGCGCCGGAATTGCTGTATTGCGTACTTGATCCGTCAAGTATTCTTCGTTAGGAGAGAGAGCTCTTAACAAACTGGTGCTTTCATTGAGCGCCGGATTGTCTATGGTTTCCGTTTATCGTGTGTGGGATTGATTGTTAAGGAAATTGATCCTTAACAAATTGGTGCTTTCATCTGTGCTCATCCTCCATCTTCTTCATCACCCCAACTCTCATCGATCAATAAAAAAAAAAAAAAAAAAAAAAAAAAAAAAAAAAAAAAAAAAAAAAAAAAAAAAAAAAAAAAAAAAAAAAAAGAAATACCTTCTTCACCAAAAATAAGTACCAACAATCGTTTCCCACTGCCGAGCTTCACCGCTACCATTCAACGTCATCATGTCACACAACTACACCGGCTTGGGGCGTTATGAACAAATGTTTGATCAATTGGATGTCGCTATCTCCAGGTTGGAATCACGTTGTGACAAAATCGAACGGCGTGTGACAAACTTGCGGCGTCAAAAGCAAGGTATACACAGCAGCCCGATGCGTGCTACAATCCTCGTAGAAAGCTTCGCACTCGTCCGCTGCCGGAGCCACCGCCACATCGGTACTATTCGCTGCCTAGCTGGGACTCTCCAGGCCATCGGCAACAGTTCGTTCAGGCCGCATATGAGCCGCTACCTGCTCGCCGGAGGTCGCACCATCCTGGTGGCCGAAATCCAATGCGATTTCCCCCCTATGAACAGCTGGAACCCTATCGACGGCAACACAACACATGTGCGTACAATCAGCCTACCTGCTGGGAGACGCAGGGACAACGCACTTCCCATGGGTCCTCGGCATATGATCAGTCGCCGCCTAGTTGCTGGGATCCGCCAGGAAGGAGGCAGCCGCAGCGGGAACCAGCCATACCCTACGAGGCGCCGACTTGCGAACCCCCTACCTGCTGGGACTATCGCGTGCAGCAAGGATGCCAAGAATATGATCAACAACACCCCACATCAGGTCCATTGGTATTGAATGATCCGGTTTCTGATTTCGCAACTTTCGGTGACGGAGAGAGTGATTCCGTATTTTATCCTGATTATTATTGGGATTCTGGTGAATATGAAGGTGAAAAGCGACCTTGCCGTTATAGGAGACATAGTAATGAGCGAGGGGAGAAGTTGTTCGATCTTAATGGCTTATTGAGGCAGAAAGATGGTGACTTTGCTCCTGAACATAAGAGAACAGAGTTGCTTACTTTCAACATAAAGAACAGAGAAGATGAGATCAATAAAAAAATTTCGGGGCTGCTCGAGAAAGAGGAAATGGCTGAACCTCTCCATTCTAGCTTAGAGACTAAGGAACATGATTTCGGTGTGTTGACTGCAGGCAATAGAGAGAGCATGGAGTTTCGGTGCCTTGTTGATGAGCACACGGATGGTTTTGAGATAAAAAACCAGGACAATCAATTAGAAATGGAAGAGAAGCAAAGGTTGATTGAATATGAGTTTAAATTAAAATCGAAGGAATTGGGTAAGAAAGTAGGGGCTCACACTTTGCAAACACTTTGTGTCTATGTGGATTTGAATGTCATGATTACAAACATGAATCCTCGACCATCGCTCGACGCACGCCGATGCAACCATTTTAGCGTGGAATTTGGACGACCACATCAGTCGGCCTTTGTTGATTTTTTATGGAGGTGATGAAGGGAGAAGCTCAGCTGTTCGGTCTGTGTTTGGTCTAGGAGGTTGGGAACGAATTCTTGGTTTCTATTTCTTGTCTGTAATCGCGTTCGATCCCGGAGGGAAATTCTCGATGCTTTTGTTATCATCGACTTGGTCCGTTGTTTCGTGGTTCCCACCTTGAGGACAAGGTGGATTTCAACCGTGGGGAGTTGTTACGAGCCTCTTTTACTATATTATTTTGTTTAGATCCTCTTCTATTATATTATTTTGTTTAGATATTATAGGGATTTAGCATATCTTTCCATATTGTATCCACATATATTTATTATAAATATGTGTGGAGTCTCTCTTATTAATCAATTAATGAAACCCTTTTACGGCCCCAATCAGTTGGCTTCAAGAAATCCTACGTAGAAGTTTCTACGTATCCTTCGCTGCCGACGAGATCTTTCTCGCGCTCAGCTCTATCACCGGAGATCACCGCCGACCCAAGCTTTTGGGCGCCGAATTTATCTACGGTTCGAGTAACTCACTCGTGCTCAGCTCCTCTCGCCGGAAAACACCGCCGACCCAAACCTCTTGGGTGCCGGATTGTCTACAGTTTCCGTTTATCGTGTGTGGGATTGATTGTTAAGGAAATTGATCCTTAACATTACATGGCTAGTGGTGTTGCTGCACTCAACACCATACCAATCACAGCATTCACCGCTTTGCCACGACGAGAGAACACCACGACCATCGATGAGGCCATTCTTGAAGGTGAGAAGAGCTTCTCTCTCCTTATCTATGCATCTCACTTCAGCATCTCCCGAAACAAAAATACAAAAAAGAACAACAGGAATAAAATTGATTGATATTCTTTTATTAGAAATCATACTCTCTTTATTGTTGTATTGAAGTGAAGTGCATTTGTGGGGAACTCCGTTGTCTCATGTGTAACGGCTTAAATAGGAAAAAATTAAAAGATACTTCCTCCGTTCCATAGTAATGGAGGCGTTTCTTTTTGGCACGGAGATTAAGAAAAATTATGTTAGGTGAGTTAAGTAAATGGAGAATAAAGTGGAAAATAAAAAAGGTAGAGAGATGAAGAGAGAAAAAAGTAAGAGAGAGAATAAAGTAGGTGTGAAAAAATGTATTGACTTTTACGAAAAATGGAAATGACTCTATTATTATGGAACGTAAAAAATGACAATATGACTCTATTACTAAAGAATGAAGGGAGTATAAAATAATATTCCTACATAAAAAAACAAAATTAAACGTCGGAATTGCGTCTAATGAAAAAAGACATTAGTATAGCGACGGGTGACTAAACTATAATCACTAATAAACTGCATGATTGGAAGATAATTCGTGATGATTATATTATATAATATAGACATGTCTCATCAATTGTACATGATTTTCCAACATATAAACAAAATTTAACATTGGACATTTCTCATCAATTGTAGTGCTACATGATATTCCAACATATAAACAAAATTTAACGTTGGAATTGCGTTCAAATCAAAGAAAAAGAATAGTTAAACGAAGGTTGACTGAGTCTTAGTTATTACCACTACAAATATACATAATAAATGGAAAGATAATTCGGGTTGGAAAATTCCCGCAGACCGTAAAAGTTTGAGACTTAAAATTTGGAATTTACGGGAAAATCAAAACGTGCCCCAAGTTAATGAAATGAGCGGCTAATACCTCAACATTTAATTTACAAAACAAAACAACAGTAAATAAACTATTGTTCGGAAAAAAAATACTTTACATTTAATAGGATGGAAGAAGTAATATTTTTTATAAAAAAAGTTATATACTACTACTAAATTGTTGGATTAATTAGTTACTCCCTCTGTATCCAAATATGTGTCCCACTTTGGCTCGACACGGGTTTTAAAATGTAAAAAAAAATTGAGTTAAAAAAGTTAGCAGTATGTGAGTCTTATTTTTATATATTAATTTTATAATATAATGTGAGAGAATGTGAATTAGTGGAATGTGAGTTTTATTATAAAAAATAGTAAAAGTGAAAGACAGACCAAAATGAATAACGGACACGTAATAGGGAACAGAGGAAGTATTGATGATGAAACGCAATTAAATTAGTAAAACACTCCTCCAGATTCAACCAATAATTCAGAGATATAAGTCACCCAATTTGTGTGAGTTTAGTGTGGTATTCAAAGTTGGCTACTTGACTTCTCATAAGTTGATAAAAGATAGTCATATTTGTAAACTTTAAAAATTACGTCTCATATCACGGTTGATATATTCACCTTCTTGTAATATTTATGTATTACTAAATTTTTAAAATATAGATTTTGGTATTACAACAATAATGAATACGACTGATTTTTGGATAACTACTAAGTACGGTGTCGGTATTGGATTCTGATCAAAACAAAAACTTAATTTTAATGACAAACTGCAGAAATGTGATTTTTAGATATATGAAAGTCATTGTTAATTCGTTTTAGGGTATTTTATAAAATCTGAATTTAAAAAATACGAAAGTCAATGAACTAAAACTAATAAAAAATGAACGACATGGCATTATAAGATTGAGTTATACATATATCACAACTTTGTCTATGATAAATTTCCTAGAATAAATTTCTAGGTTGAGTAACGAAACCAAATTTCTCGCAAGTGGTATTCATCCAAAAATATTCCATGGATATATACACTCTATATGATAAATTTCCTAGAATAAAAACATCATTTTTCCTCCGATTAACTCGAAACAACACTATAGAATAAAATGTTTCACGTGACAAAAGTAGCATTATTTTAAATGTGTGTGTTGTGTATGCGCTCGCATGGTTCCGTAGGGCACAAGCGCGCGTTTTCAACCGTGTATGCAATCTGTACCACGACATTCAGGCAGTGTGCCCGTGCAACAACCCTTTGTGTGCCGCACCACTGGTCCGGGTGTCTTGCCCCGTGGATGGATTGGCCTCCAAATTATGTTGTTAGTAATAGATATAAAAATTAAATCAATAAGACTTTTAAGCAAATTTCTAAAATAGTTGAGATTAGATAATCTGAAATATGATTATATAGTATAATATTAAGATATATCGATCAAGGGTAATTATCAGTAAATAAATTAACCAAGATCTAGCCTATATTATTGACCAAGTAACATTTGATTTTGATGTGTCTGGAAAAAAAAAACCATGGGAATTGGAACGGTACATATTAAGAAAAGTAAGATTTCTTTTTTTTTTTTGCATTTTATAAGATTGTGTAAATCTTCTGTTGTGCCTAATATACAGCAGATCCTTTGATTTGATACTCTCTTCTCTTCCACGTCCCATTCATGAATAATCACTGTAGAAATCAATTTGCCACTTTTAAAATAACTCAGTTTTTTTGCATTTTACATGACTTTCTTTATTCTAATTGGTACTTCCTCCGTCCCAAGGAAGATGACCCTTTCTTGGGCGACACGGAATTTTATGCAAATTTATTTTGTGTGTTGAGAGGAGAGAGTAAATTAAGTCAGAGAGATGGAATAAAGTAGAGATAAAGGTGTTTCCATTTTAAGTAATGGGTCATCTTAGTTGGGACAAATTAAAAAGGAAAGTGGGTCATCTTCAATGGGACGGAGGGAGTATTTCATAAAATTAAACATAAATCAAACTAAATATAATTTCATGAAAATTCTGACTAAAGTTTTACGGCATATATTTATATAAAAGAATTCATGGTCATTATCAAAATAAGTTTTATTATGAATTATAATGATTATTTTTTGTTATAATGATATTGCCTGAACGCAATACTAAATACTCCCTCTGTCCACGAAAAATAGGACACATTGTGAATGACACGGATTTTAATGTGGAATTGGTAAAGTATGAGAGTAGGTCCCACAAGAATATGCACTTTCTAATTTTGGAAAGTCTATTATCTCTAATGAGGTGAGACTTATTCTCCACCAACTATTTGGAGTATTGGTAGTGGAAAATTGAGCTCACCTCGTTTGAAAGAAAATGGTTACTAAAAATAGAAGTGTGCTAATTTTATGAAAGAACGAAAATGAAAAGAGTTTCTATTTTTATGGGACGGATGAAGTAATTTAGAATATTTACATTGAAATCGATTTAATTCTAAAATAAAAAAATAAATGAAATAATAAGTGAATTTGGAAGATTTACATTGAAATCGATTGAATGCTAAAATATTTCAAATTGTTAAATTTAAGAAAAAACAAACTTCTAAATTATAAATTTACATGATTTTAACGCTTTCACACACACTACACAAAGTACTATAATTTCAAGTAATTTCACAATCATCACTCTACAAAGACCCTTTCCTCCAAGTCTTCCCCTCTCTTCTTTCCCTAAAATACGAAAATCACAGCCCCTCTCTCCCTCTTCCCCCTCGCTCTTCGATACAGAGCTTCGTTTCATTACCAATTCATACATACTATTTGTCATAATGAAATATATCTTCTTATTCTGTCAAAATTAAGAGTCATAATGAATAAAGAAATCATGTTATAAGTTAGAGCTTCCAAACCAAACACACCAGTTATTTAACAAGCAACTGCATTGCCTCAGCAAATTCATTAAGAGTAATTCAAACTGATTTCCAGTACAAAATTTCTCCATAATATGCATCAACACATTATATAAAGAGTGGTGATAAATTAACAAAAATTGTATATACAAAGTTGGATATTTTAGGTGTTTTACATTTATAATAAATTAAAGGTAAATACTTAATTTAGTGTATTACATAATTAGCCTTCAATGTTCATTTAGGAAAATTAAGTTTTCCGTAATCTATATTTAAACATTTAGGAAAGGATTTAGTAATCAATTCCATAGAAACATACATTAATTGCATAATTTTTTTCTACTAATAAAAAAGACTGCATCATATATGCGTAATTTTTAGTGTTAATCATCCAAATAAATAATATTAGTATTTTGTATTTAATTTTTATTATTAAAATTTTAAGTTACAAACGTTTATATGCTCATATACATAATTCCTAAGTGTCATAATCCAACAATTTAATCACAATCATTCACATCCAATTATTTTATTATTAAATAATTTTTTAATTTCTAAATATGAATTAACTACATGCATATATACTTAATTTCTTTGTGCTAACATCAAACGAAATAATCATAGTCTTCACATTCAATTATTTTATTATAATAATTTTAAAAATTCGGACTACATTATTATATACATAATTTCTTAATGTTATTATCCCATGAAATAATACTAATATATTTTTCATCTAATTATTACTATTAATAAATAATTCTTAAAATTTTAAATTATAAAAGTAACTACATGCATATATACTTCATTTCTCTGTGTTATTATCTAAAATTTTATTCATAGTCATTCATATCCAATTATTTATTATTAATAATTTTATAAAAATGACTCCATGCATATATACTTAAATTCTTTGTGTTACCATCAAACAAAATAACCAGTCATTCATGTCAAAAAATTTTGTTATTAAATAATTTTATAATTCTATGTTATAAAAATGAATACATGCATATATACTTAAATTTTAGCGTTATCATCCAACGAAATAATAATATATTTCGCATCCATTTATTTTATTACTAATTAACTTCTAAATTTCTAAATTATAAAAATGGCTACATGTATATATACTTAAATTCATAGTGTTACCATCAAACGAAATAATCATAGTCATTCATGTCCATTTATTTTATTATTAAATATTTTTTACAATTTCAAGTTACTAGTAACTACATGATTCTATCTTAATTTCTTAGTGTTATCATCCAACAAAATAATAATAGTATTTCATATCCTATTATTTTATTGTTAAATAATACCTAAAATTCTAAGTTATAAAAACGACTACATGCATATATACTTAATTTCTTAGTGTTATTATCCATCAATTTAATCATAGTCATTCAAATTTGGATTATATTATTATTAAATAAATTCTAAAATTTTAAATTATAAAAATGCCTACATGCATATAAATACTTAATTTCTTAGTGTTAGCATCAAACGAAATAATTATAGTCATTCACATTCAATTATTTATTGTTAATTTTTTTTTAAAATTCCAAATTATAAAACGACTAAATGCATATATACTTACTTTCTTAGTGTTATCATCAAACAAACTAATCATAGTCATTCACATCAATTTTTTCATCATTAAATAATTATTAAAATTTCAAGTTATAAAAATAATCACATGCAGATATACTTAATTTCTTAGTGTTATCTCGAAATGAACTAATATTATTATTCCTTAATAATAACTCTTAAAATTCCAAATTGTAAAAATGACTACAAAAACTTGATGCACTATTTATTAGCACTAAAAATACATGCAAGTATACAAGGTAGATCTAGTATAGCTAAAGGTCAGTACCGGGATATCGAACTCAGGGAATAAGATTGCAACTGTCTATCATATACTAAGCGTCATGTACTATTTAGAGACACATAGTTTTTGGGTTTGAATTTATAAACTAGACATAAAGAAATAAATAAATAACAGAAAATATAAAAATAAATAATATACAAAACAGGCTAAGGAATGCAGAATTTTAGGAACCACAATCAAAAGCTAAAATCCAAAAGACTTCCTTGAATTACGGTCTCTAGAGTTACTAAGCTATCACGTATGTAAAACTATATCTTCTCTCGAAGCATATAATTTGTAGATTGCTACCTAGAACCGAAGTGTCCTTCCTAGAACTAAGGCAACAACTCCTAAAAGGTCCTAAGATAATTTTGCTTCATTCAAAGGCTCAAATCTCTCGATTATATTGGCAAAGACGTCAATTTCTCCTCTTTCAAATTAGACTACTCACTTCTCAGTTCTTGTAGTAAAATCCACATGCATTCATAAGATGGCCAATCAAACAAATGTATAAGCACAAGAGAAATCGAAATAACTACAAGAGCTAACAAGGAAAAACAATTGAATTAATAACTCAAAATCATAGAATATTACCAAAAATTCTACAAAAGATGTTTAATACTCATAGACAAGTAAAACAACAAAAAGTACTAGACATGAAGAAAAACAAAACAAAACCCAAGGTTGAATTATGCAGTCTTCAGTCTTCTCTTGCCTGGATCTGCAGAGCTCCGCTCCAATGGAAGATGAATGAATTTAAGTGTGGAATATGGTATGGAAGAAGTATAGGGATGGAGAGGATTGGAGACTCTGAGATGAATATTATGAATTAGGTTATGGGGTATATATAGGCTTGAAAAGGATTTATAATTGGTAAAAAAGTATCCTCCAAGTAATAGAAAAGATGGTAATTTCGAATCCTACAATTAATAGGAGAGATTTGATATCACAAGGCAACAATTTCTTTCCTTTCTTCAATTTCCGCCAATTTCCGCCTAATTTTGACTGCACTGCGCAACGTTCGTAAAATGGCCATAACTTTCTCCACAGAACTCCGATTTAGATGTTCAAGGTACCCACGCGAAGCTATTTCGAAGACAAAGAGAATGGTATGTATTAAGCACTGATTGGACTTCAAACTCGTTGGCAGATGGGCTCGAACAGAGGCTGCTGAACCTTGACACCTTTTTTGCACATTTTTCTATCTTTTTCTATCATTTATCAACAAACACATCAAAATACCAAAATATATAATATATGCAATTTAAGAACATAATTTGCAAGATTGACATTTAAAACGAGCCAAATCTAGGCCTTAAAATCATGCAAATCCCGTGTTTATCACATGCCTATATACTTACTTTCTTAGCGGTATTATCCAACGAAGTAATAGTCGTATTTCACATTCAATTATTTTATTATAAAAAAATTATTAAAAATTCCAAATTAAAAATATGACAGTATACTTAATTTTTTTAGTGTTATCATCAATCAAAATAATCATAATTATTAATATCCAGTTATCTTATTATTAAATATTTTTAAAATTTTAAATAATCATAATCATTCACATCTAATTATTTTATTACTGTAGAATTCTAAATTGTAAATTAAATCATTTTTGAAATTTTAAATATTCTCATAGCTATTCCATATTCGCATCAAATTACATATTTTTTTTGTAAACATAAATTTATATATGAAATTAATTTAAAATTATAATATAATTATATTTGTAATTTAATTTTGAATTGTTTAAGTGAAATTTAAAAACCAGAAATAATTGCACCCTAAGATATAATTACAAGTAGATGGAATAAAATAACTAGGCAACCTATTAGATGCAGCACTATTAAAATCAGCTACGAAAATTTATTATAGTTCAATTTATGAAATTTCTCTAAATAAATGGCACCATTTTGTTGCATTGGTTATCTATATTTTTCATATTTCCATATATAATCATGTAATTTGGTAATGATTTAACAATAAATATAACAAAAAGGTAATCAAGTAAAGGAATAACTAGCTTATAAGAAAACTGGTTTAAATAAAAATCAGTTTAAAATTTAAGGGCATTTTGTATGTACAATTTTTGTTAATTTATCTTTATTCTTATATAATTTAAACTCATTTTCAATACCAAACTTCACCATAATTCACCATCCATCGGGGAAAATTTAATATACAACTCCAAACAAACAGGACATTGCACTCAATTAATGAGATCAGTTACTAACAAATCCAACCCAACTCCTCAATCAACAACAGAAAACCAGCAAAATCGAAAATTGTATGAAAAAGCTTTATACCATTTCTTCGATTTCCTTTCCATGCAGGTGTTGTAAATATATCAAGAAAACAGTCCGACAGCATAGCGTTATCTTCCCTTCCATTTGTCTCCTACCTCTTAGTTTAAGTCAGCGAAGCAAAGGGACATGGATTTTTAACTAGTTTAACTCAAACAAGCATCACGGTCACGGTGCAGAGATCTTCTGGCTTTATATAGACAAATGTTTCTTAATAGCTCAGTAAATCATAAAAAAAATTGTTCTTTACAACAACTTTTTCAACCTCCATATGTGAAAATTTTTTCAGCTTATATTTACATTTTTATAATTGATAGCTAGTTGACATAAACATATCAAAATTCAAAAACTGTTACAAGGACTTAATAAAACAAAATAGTACAAAAACTTAATGAGATACACGAAATCTATTGTCCATTTATGGCTCAACATTGTGAATACCCTTTCTTGTAAGCGAAAGAAAGCTTGGAGTATAAACAATATTGGAACAACATGCTTCATATGCCTCAAGAAGACCATAAGCCCCAACAGTTTCGATGTTTTTGGAGTAGATAAGTAATTGATTATCGAAACCTGATACGAACAACAAGTCATCATTTGCCAAATCGTTGGGCGGGATAACAATTCCATAGATCATTGATCCGACAAAGCTATATTCTTTCGTCCAACAGGCAACGAGTTCAGCCACAGAAGATCTGCCATCGGGATAATCTGTTACGGGTAAAGGACATAAGAAATTCGGATAGAAGAAGCAAAACTCAAAAGGTTCAAAAGGTCCTAAAGGCCCTAAGCCAAAACATCTGCAGATATTGCAAAGAACTAGGACATTGGAAGGCTGATTGTCCAAAGATAAAGAAGAAATTGGGCAAGAAGGAAGATGCTAATGGTTCTGCGACAGTGGCAGAAGCTGATGACACAAACTCGGAAGAAGAATTGGCCTTGGTTGCGGATGAACAGCCACATTGTAATGATGTGTGGATTTTGGATTCTGGCGCGTCATATCATCTCTGTCCTCACAGGGAGTATTTCAACACTTATGAGCAAATAGATGGAGGCAATGTTACTATGGCCAGCAGTGTTGTCTGCAAGGTGGTCGGTATCAGCTCAATCAGGATTAGTGTAACATCTCGGAATTTAGAACCCTAATTTTAGAGCCCTAGAATTTATTATTGATGACGTGGAAGGTGTGAATTATTTGATAAGTGAATTTATTGCATGAGCTTCTTTGACCTGGAAGTTTGAAAAGTCAAATTTGTTGACTGTGTGATGTGGCATGTGGTTTATTAAATTATGAGATTATGTGGTAAATTAATTGTCTAAGGGTGAGTGAGAATATTAGGGATAATTTCCATAAATGCTAGCCATTTTCGACCCCCTTGTTTTTTTTGAAGAAGAAATTCCATTTTTCCGGATTTAATTTAATTCTTGGGATATTTATCCAAGTTAAATCCAAGACCTAATTATTCCTTATTTTAAAGAGGAAAAATCGGCACCCCCTTTTTGGTGCCTAGTGATTTTCGAAAATCACCAATGTAAGGAAGGGAGTATTATTTTTATTTTAGTTAATCCCTTCTTTGATTTCCTTCCATACCTAGAATTTAAATATTCTACCAAATCTTTCCATACCTCAAGAGATCTTGCCTTATCTCATTCTAGTCAATATTAAAAATCCATGCCTTATTTAAAAGGCATAGGGGACGCCTCTTTTAACTCCAAGTTAGGAGAATTCTTATTTTCATTTTGCTCCGTGATATTTTATTCTACTCCGTGAAATATACCAAAACAAAATCTTGGCTAATTAAAAAGCCTAATTTTCGAAACCTGCATGCCTTGGAACCCTAGAGCTTGTTTTTGGTATTTCTTTTTCCCTACTCCATAATATTGATTATTTAATTGTGGAGAATAAAATCTTACCAAATATTCTAAAGATCTTGTTGGACTCTATAAATAAGAGCCAAAACCCCTAACCCTAGCCCCCATATTTTCGCCCCCCACCCTAAGTACACGCCCCCTCCCCCTTCTCCTTACTCTCTCAATTTTCTTCTACTTTACTCCATTAATCCTTCATCCTTTGAGAAGAAATTGAAGTTTGATCCAAGAATTTTTGAAGAAACCAAGTCTTTACTTAATTTCCACCGTTCATCTTTCTCTTAAGGTATTTTTATCCATCTTCTTGATTCTACTCGATTCCTCTTCTTTCTAACCGATCAATCGGTCTTCTTGAACCCTCATGCATCTTGGTTGAGTGAAAGTGGGATAAAAGGGATGTGGGAATATGTTACATGTGTGTGTGTGGCGTGTGTGTGTGTCGTGTATGTGTGTGTGTGTTGTGTTGTGTAGTGTGTGTTTGATGGCTAAATATTCTTGTGTGATAAACATGATCTTGATTGATTAGTAATGATAAGATAAATCGATGGGAAAAGGGAAAAGTGTTGAGACATGCATGAGTAAGAGTAGTGTTGAACCTAATTTGTGATCTGTGCCTATGTGATTAAAAGGTAAAACTTTGGTTGCGAAGCCGGATAACGGAAAAGCGAAACTACTTGAAATCTAAACAGTCGAGGTGGGCTTTACTCTTAAACTCTTTTATGTGCAAATTTATGAATGTGGAGAAATAAGGGTGGTTTAACTGTTATGTCATGCCTATGTCTGCTTTGTTGTGATATTGTGCGCCTGATGCCCAGTTTGAGAGTTCGCTCCATTGGGCTATAGGGCTATGGATATGATTAAACGAATTCGGGTCCGAGTACGGGCCGCAAACCCTACCAGGCTGTGTACACGAGGGGATCGGGAGCCGTCCTTGCTAGTCGGCCGGTCTCGTGGGTGAAAATTGTGGCCACACTTTCGTCGCACCATGGAATGATTGTGATTGTTGATTTTGTTGAGGAAAAATGGGGAGTTATTTTGACTGGCCAGTCTATGGAAAATATATTTTGTGATACTAGTGATATCTCTCTTATAACTGCTTAAAACTCGAGTTCACTTGGTAAGGGTGGCATAACTTATAAAACGTTTTTGCAATGAGCTCACTGAGTATTTCAAAATACTCAGCCCTGCATGTGTTTTCCTTATGTGCAGGTTGAACGATGATGAGTGGTGGCGGGTGTTGAGCATGATAATTAATTAAGATGGTTGTTTTGAACTTCAAGCATAGTTGTTTCTTCATACATAGCTGTTCTTTCTCTTGGTCGCTTTCCGCTGAGTTTTGATACACTTATGTTTATTTTGAATATTTTGCACTCTCCTTTCGGTTTAGAGGTCTTAGACTATCTTGTGGTTTTTATCTTGGAAACTATGTCATACTCTTGAGATTTTTGATCGTAATTTATGATACTTTCATTTTTCTTGTTTAAGCTTCTAGGTTAAGTTGTTGTTTTAATGCTCTGCTAGTTCCTTTAAATTTCTGGTCAAAACTCTTTAAATGAAACCCTAGCCTATGTCAAATTCTTTAAGTCCGTTTTGGTAGCAGTCGCCGCATTTATTGTACCCTAGGAAAGCGGGCTGTTACAATTAGGACTCATGATGGGGTCTTCTGCACCTTGAACGATGTTAGGCATGTCCCACAGATAACGAAGAATCTGATATCCCTGAGTACATTTGATAGTAAGGGGTTTAGTTTCAAAGGTGAAGGTGGAGTTATGTGTATTTTGAAAGGTTCAAAGGTGGTTCTGACAGCTTTGAAACAGGGTACCTTATATGTTCTGAGACGTTCCATCGTGGCAAATTCTGCTGATATTGCATCATCCGAGGTTGCAACCAAGGATATGACCAAGCTGTGGCATATGAGACTCGGTCATACGGGAGAACGTTGCATGAGAATCATGTCGAATCGTGAATTTCTTTCGGACCATAAGGTGCAGAAACTTGATTTTTGCGAACACTGTGTGTTGGGGAAGCTTCATCGCAGCAAGTTTCCAAAGAAGGGTGTTCATCGAAGGGGACACTTGACTACATTCACATGGATTGTTGGGGTCCCTCACGTGATGAGTCTGTTGGAGGACACGAGTATTTTGTGTCGATGATTGATGACTACTCGAGAATGACTAGGGTGTTTATGATGAAACATAAAGGTGAGGCATTCAAGAAGTTCAAAGAGTGGAAGACTCTAATTGAAAACCAGACTGGGAAGAAGATCAAGCGATTGAGAACAAATAACGGTCTGGAATTTTGTTTGTCTGAGTTCGATGAGTTCTGTAGGAGTGAAGGGATCATTCGTCATCACACCGTTAGACATACACCATAGCAGAATGGTGTGGCAGAGCGCATGAATCAGACATTGTTGGAGAGAGCAAGATGCATGCTCTTCCAAGCTAGTTTGACTACGAAGTTTTTGGCAGAGGCAGTAAACACGGCTTGTTACCTGATCAACTGTGGACCTCACACTGGCATTGACTGCAAGACACCGTACGAGGTATGGTCTGATTCAGCTGCAGATTATTCTATGTTGAGAGTTTTTGGAAGTACTGTTTACTATCATGTGAGTGATGGAAGTGGTATCAGAGCCAGGTTGGCGTCGGGTCTGGTCCGATTTGCGAGACCCATATTTGAGTGGGGCCGACGATCCGTCTGAGTCGGAGCCCATTATGTGTTTCGATGTGATCTTCTTGTAAGCGAAAGAAAGCTTGAGGTATAAACAATATTGGAACAACATGCTTCATATGCCTCAAGAAGACCATAAGCCCCAACAGTTTCAGTGTTTTTGGAGTAGATAAGTAATTGATTATCGAAACCTGATACGAACAACAAGTCACCATTTGCGAAAACATTGAGCGGGATAACAATTCCATAGATCATTGATCCGACAAAGCTATATTCTTTCGTCCAAGAATTTATATCTCCATAGTTGTTCATCCTCCATATAACAACATGCAAACCATCTGAAATATCGATCGAAATAAATTTAATGCTCAAATAAATATAATATCCATATTAGAATCAATCGAAACATACGACGATTATAAACCTTTGTTATATACTAAAAAAATTTCGTATATAATGATGCAGTCATTTGTTATAAGTAGAAAATGCAATTAATGTATGTTATCTATGGAATTGATTACTAAACGTTTTGTAAATATTGATTATTGATTATGATAAACTTATTAATATATTCCGCATCTAGTTATTCTATTATTAAATAATTCTTTTAATTCTAAGTTATAAAAACAACTAAATGCATATATACTTATTTCTTTGTGTTATTATAAAAAAACTTAACCATCGTCGTTCACATCCAATTATTTATTAAATGATTTTATAAAAATGACTGCATGCATATATACTTAATTTCTTTGTGTTATTATCAAACGAAATAATCATAGTCATTCACATCAAATTATTTTATTATTAAATAATTTTTATAATTCTATGTTATAAAAATGAATATGCATATAGTGTTATCATCCAACGCAATAATAATCGCATTCAATTATTTTATCATTAATTAATTTTTAAATTTCTAAATTCTAAAATGACTACATGTATGTCCACTTAATTTCTTAGTACTACCATCAAATTACATAATCATACTCATTCACATCCATTTATTTTATTATTAATTATTTTTAAAATTTTCAAGTTACTAAAGAAATAACTACGTGATTATATACTTAATTTCTTAGTGTTATCATCCAACACAATAATAATAGGGTATCTCACATCCAATTATTTTATTATTAAATACTTAATACTTAAAATTCTAAGTTATAAAAACGACTTCATCCATATATACTTAATTTCTTAGTGTTATCATCTAGCAATTTAATCATAGTCATTTAAATTTAAATTATTTTATTATTAAATAACTTTTAAAATTTTAAATTATAAAAATGATTATATGCATATAAATACTTAATTTCTTAGTGTTAGCATCAATGAAATAATCAAAGTCTTTAACATCCAGTTATTTATATATATTAAATTAAAATTCCAAGTTATTAGGAAGACTATATGCATATATACTTACTTTCATAGTGTTATCATCACACAAAATAATCATAGTCACTCACATTTAGTTATTTCATAATTAAATAATTTTTTAAATTCCAAGTTATAAAAACGACTACATGCACATATACTTACTTTCTTGTTATCATCAAACAAAATAATCATGATAGTCGTTCACATCTAATTATTTCATTATTAAATAATTTTAAAATTCCAAGTAAAAAAAACGACTACATGCAGGTATACTTAATTTCTTGTTATCTCGAATGAAATAATATTAATATATCACACCTAATAATATAATTAAATGAGTAACTCTTATAATTCTAAGTTGTAAAAATGACTACATGTGTATATATACTTACTTTCTTAGTGTTATTAAAGTAATAACAGTACTTTACATACAATTATTTTATTATTAAATAATTATTGAAATTCCAAGTTAAAAATATGATATTATACTTAATTTTTTAGTGTTAGCTTTCAAAAGAAATAATCATAATTATTCACATCCACTTATCTTATTATTAAATAATTTTTTAAAATTTTAATAATCATAATCATTCATATCTAATTATTTTATTACTATAAAACTTTGAATTCTAAATTAAATATTTTTAAAATTTTAAATAATCATAGATATTCCTATCAAATTATATTTTTTTTATAAGCATAAATTTCTATAAGAAATTAATTTAAGATTATAAAATAATTATATTTCCAATCTATTTTAAAATTGTTTAAGTGCAATTTAAAAATCAAAAGTAATTGCAACTGAATAAGCGATGTAATTGCAGTTAGATGGAGTACTGTAAAATGACTAAGCAAACCATTTGATGCAACAGTACTATTAAAATCGGCTAATTTATCATACTTCAATTTATGAATATTCTCTAATTAAATGGCACCATTTTGTTGCATTGGTCAACCATATTTTACATGTTTCCATATATATTCCATGTAATTTGTAGTGATTTAACTTAACAAATATAACAAAAGGGTAATCAAGTAAAAGAATAAGTAGTTTATAAGAAAACCGATTTATATAAAAATCGGTTTAAAATTTAAGGGCATTTTGTATATACAATTTTTGTTAATTTATCTTTACTCTTAAACTATGGGTAAAACTTTGTAATTTAAGTGATTTATATAATTAGTGATTAGATTGTGACGGTTATAATAATGAATTGAATTTTTATAAGCTAACTAAAATTAAATGGGTTTAATTTTTAAAATTACATTTATATCCCAAGCATAAAATGATTATTTAAATAATCCAAAATTCGTCTTTTATATATAGATAGATTAATTTGCCAGTTTTATAAAACGTAGAGACGGACCTATTCACTAATTATAATTGTTTTTATAATTGCGAGCAAATAACTGGAATTGTTTTTTGAAAATTATATTTCTTCATATTTTTTTTGCTGCATCATGTGATTTTTAAATTATCAAACTATTTGAAAAAAAAATGCGCGTCCTCTTCATCATTTTTTAGCCGTAATTTATTAATGGCCTTTGTTCCTAAATTACATCCTCAAAATTCTCCTTATGTACCCTAAAAACTTGCCCTTTATATTGTAAAGATTTATTACAAATACTATATCTGAATTCGTTGCCAATTAAGAAACTGAATAAAATGAGTTTAAAATCTAAAGATTCATGCTCTTTTTTACATATAAATATTCATAGCAGTTACTACAAATATTTAAATTATCGAGAATACTACCCAAAGTTTATAAATATTCACAATCTAGTATAAAACTCATTAATAGACAAAATTTAGTCAAAAATAATAAATATTTAAAATCATACTCAAAACTTATCGATATTCAAAATAGAGGCCAAAACTCGTATATAGATAGATTGTGATACAATCACAAATAAGAGAGGACAGTGGAGGATAATTAATTGTGATTGTATCAAATTTACAATTGACTAATGTTAAAGGGTTAAATTAATTGTATTGCAAGTTTAAAGAGGCTTATGAGAATCGAAACAGAAAATTGAGTATTGAAAAGTAACACCGGTGATCAATTGTTAACTCATCATTTAGTTGCTAACTACAATTAATTTAAGACCATAGGATTTTAGAAAACGTGTAGTCTACAATTTGCCACGTATAACTAAATAGTTAATTGACATTAATACCCCTATTGATATTTTTTTGGAATTAATTATATGACCTTATTGACGTTTTTCGTTGATCGTATTGACATTTAGGGATTAATGATCTAAGCCTTTAATTTGAATATCTAATGACTATTATTTAGTTGTAGTTATCAATAAAGTCATGAGTTAGCAATATAACACTCCCCTGCAAAGTAAATAAGATATTAAAGAAAACCTGGGGCTTCTGTGATTAAAAAAAAAAGCCCTTTACAATCGACTAATGATAATAGGGTAAAATTAATATCACAAGTTTAAAGATGCGTAAGTTAATCGAATTGAGTGTTGAAAAGTAAACAAGAAATTGAAGAAAACTTGTGGCTTCAGTGATCAAGACATGGACCAACGGATTCCCATCTTTCACCTTCTACTCTCTCCACTGAAATACAGCCGCTGCCTTGTTTCTCCTTCTAATTTCAAATCGGCCGCGCCGCCGCCTCTCTCCACCCAATTTTGGGGCAGTATCACACATACATATACTCCATTTGTCCATAGAAATGAAACGTTTTCCTTTTTAATTTGTCCCATTAAAAATGAAACATTTCCTAAAATGAAAATATCTCTATCTCTATTTTTTCATCTCTCTTTCTTTATTCTATCTTCATTAATTCACAAAAGTCACTACATAAAAACCCGTACCGATTTTCAAATATTGCATATTTAATGGGACGAAGGAAGTATATGTGGACTTAGGACTTGGATCCTCTGCACCATAAGCAATCACAACACAAAACGATAAAAGTCACATTTGTCATTTTAGTCCGTCCCATAATATGAATTCTATTAAATAACTTTATTCACATTTTAATATAAAAATAATATAAAAAAGTGGATCTTATATTCCGTTAATTTTTCCAATACATTATTCTTTCCATTTCTTAAAATTCGTGCTATATCAAATGAGACTCCTATTGTAGAACGGAGGAAGCATTTACAACTGTTTTTTAATCCAGAATAGAATTTTATTTAATATTGCCTGCAAAACAGTGTTAAATATATTTAAAATGACACTATAATATAGAGTATCTATGCACATATATATCAAATTTTTAGTTAATATCAATAAATTGACTAATTTAAGTTCATGGTTAAAAATATACGTAAGAAATAGTAGAAGATTGGATCCCATATAGGGATGTCAATCGGGCTAACCCGTTCGGGTTCGGGCCAGTCCACTCGGGTCGTCGAACTTGGTGCGGGCCATTCGGGTTATGGATTTTTCGGGTCATAAAATTTTCAATCCTAACCCTAACCTGCCGGGTTTTGGGCTAACTCATCGAGCTATTCAGGCCTAGGGATGTCAATCGGGCCGGCCCATCGGGTTTTGGGCCAACCCTACTCGGGTTGCGGGTCAATCGGGTGCGGGCTTGCCGGGTTGTAATTTCTTTCGGGTTGTAAAAGTTCGGCCCTAACCCTAAAAGCTCGGGTTTCAGGCTAGCCCGACGGGTTAATCGGGATGCTACCGATAAGGTTAAGGCTCGAACAATCCAATAAATTATGATGAAAATTAGTTATATTTATAAAATATAAAATATTTAATTATGATAAATTTGATATATATGTTTAAACTCAATCATAAAATACTAATATTTGTGATATTTCGTGAAATTTTAATGCATGTTAAAAATTTAAATATTCTTTTAGTGAGATTAATTTATTTAACATTTATTATATTAATAAAAATTCAATATATAATTTATATATTTACCATAAAATTGAAAGTTGTCTTTTTTTAGTTATCTATGTCATAAAATTAGTCAACGAAGTGTCGAATTAGGAGTAAAAAATTGAAAAATATAAATTTTACCGGGTTATCGGGCCAGCCCATCGGGTTTTCGGGTCTGGCCCTAACGGGTTGCGGGTTAATCGGGTGCGGGCTTATCGGGTTTTATTTTTATTGAGCTAGAAATTTCCGACCCTAACCCTATAAATTTAGCGGGCTATTCGGGCCAGCCCACGGGTTGCGGGCTACATTGACATCCCTATTCAGGCCTAAAAGCTTTTGAAAATAATCTCTTGTATCAAAATTTTCTTCTATAAAATGATTTTAAATTTTATATACTTTTTTTCTTTTTAGTTTGGAATCATATAAAATCTTCAAATTTTTATAGTTTTCTTCAATAATACTTGAAAAGAAGCCTTTCATCTCGATCAACTACAACATAATGGAGTGGCTAAACGAAAGAACATAATGGAGTGGCTGAACGAAAGAACAGGACCATCGTTAAGATGACTCGAAGCATGCTAAAGACAAAGAATTTGCTGAAAGAGCTTTGGACATAAGCAGTGTCGTGTGTCGTGTACCTGTGTAATAGGTCTCCAACAAAAAGTGTCTGGGGAATGACTCCTCAAGAAGCTTGGAGCGGAAGAAAACGAGGGATCGCCCACTTGAGAGTGTTCGGGAGCAAAGCCTGTGCACATGTACTAGATCAGACGAGGAGTAAACTTGATGACAAAAGCAAACCATTCATCTTCGTCGGGTACGACTCTAACACTAAAGGCTATAAGTTATATGATCCAACTTCGCAGAAAAGCATGATTAGCCGAGACGTGGAGTTCGATGAAGAAGTAGTATGGGATTTCGGCTCAAACAATAACTACACCTTCATACCTCTGTTTGGAGATCAAATAACAGGCGAGCAGACGAGAGAGAAGCAACAAGAACAAACAACTCCAACTACATGTCCAGCTCGGGTGGCCACAAAAGGAGCCAACAACTATTTCTGTGGATAACAAGTCGGTGATTGCGCTATCCAAAAATCCAGTGTCCCACAACCGAAGCAAGCACATCGACACCCGCTACCATCAGAGAATGCGTTGCAAATCATGAGATTCAAGTAGAGTATGTGAAATCGCAAGATCAAGTTGCCAATATTTTCACAAAGCCCCTCAAGTACGAAGACTTTATCAAGATCAGAATGCTGCTTGGAATGACAAATTAAGTTTAAGGGGAGATGTTGGAATATTAAAATGTAAACTTGATTTTATAAATATCTAGATATTAGTATCTAGATATTATACTAATATCTAGATATTTTGTAGAATTATCTAGAATAGGCATAAGAAAATATCAAGATATTTTGGTAGAATTAACTAGAGAAAGATTTTAGTAGAAATATCTAGATATTTAAGAAGAATTTCCTAGAATGTTAGGAAAATATCTAGATTTTTATGGAGAAAAAATCTAGATATAAAATACTAAAGAATCTAGTAGAGAATTCTAGAATATGAGATGTATGCCTATAAATATGGCATAGTTGTACCATTTTGAGTAGTTGAGAAGTTGAACAAGTTGTGAACTTGAGAGAGTATGAGATGTATGCCTATAAATAAAATGTTTCTTTTGTGTTCCCACATCACCAACCTCTCCTAAATCATTTCCCACATATTCTACCCATTCTCCTCTCAAATATTTCCTCCTAACTAAATTACTCCTCCAACATATACCTTATATATTCCAACAAATTCTACATATTCTTCTGCATTAATAAACATAACATAAATAATGGAATAGAAAAACAGAATTAGGAAGTAATCCACACAAATTTAGAAGAATTAAATCTCAGTAGGTCCATGTATCTTGTACTCCCACTCTTCATGTATCTCGGACTCCAACTCATCATGTAATTTTATTACAAAATAAAGGTTCATTATAGGAATATCATAAGCTTGAGTTGTTTCATTATCGACATTAATACACTAAATTAACTAAAATCAAACTATAAAAATGGCGAAATAACTCACAAATGGCAATGCATCGTAGAACACATCCTCATCCATGACCACGTAATCCTTAATAAGTAGGAAGGATTAGATTAGATTTCAACAGAAACTGAATTAAACGAATATTATATATAAAGCAAATTAACAAATGATAAATGGAACAACGAGTACCAAGTGACAACAATTAAACGGTCAATTATAATGAATCAAGCAGTATTTGTTGGAATTAAAATTAATAAACTTGATTTTTGTAATAGGATTATCATACAAATATCTAGATTATAGAATTTTCTAGAATTAAGTAGGAGAATATCTAGATATTTTAGTAAAAATATCTAGATATTTAAGTAGAATTCCCTAGAATGTTAGGAAAATATCTAGATTTTTATTGAGAAAAAAACTAGATATAAAATATTAAAGAATCAAGTATAGAATTCTAGAATATGAGATGTATGACTATAAATATGTGACGGTTGTACCATTTTGCATAAGTTGAAGAAGTTGAGAACTTGAGAAAGTTTGAGAAATAAAGTGCTCTTAGTTTTCCCACATCACCTCTCCTAAACCATTTCCCATATATTCCACCCATTCTCCTCTCAAATATTTCCTTCAAACTAAATTACTCCTCCAACATATATCTTATATATTCCAACAGTATTTAAACTTATTTATTGCAAATTAACGATCGATTCTTCTCCTTATTTAGCGCGTAATTTAACGATCGGTTCTTCTCCTTATTTATCGCGTAATTTGTTGCAAATTAATGTTCGGTTCTTATCCTTATTTATTATTGCGCAATTTATTGCAAATCAACGAGTGCACCAACCCCATCCAAAACCTAGGTGCACTACCTATTTTCTCACAGCTGCCTCCCATATCAGTGAAGCTGACTGAAGGGAATTTCCTAATGTGACAATAACAGGTAGATGTAGCAATATATGGCTACGGGCTTGAAGCTTATCTCACATGAGAAACAAGTCCTCCTTCACAGATGATACCAGATCCATCAAGAGAATCAATGGTGATAAATCCAGTCTTTATATCATGGCAAAGACAAGATAGAAGAGTAGCAGGATGGTTGCTCTCTTCTCTGTCAGAGGGAGCTCTTACTCTTGTTGTGGGGCTCAGGTCAGCAAGGGACATCTGGAGTGCCCTTGAGACCAATTTCGCCAACCGTTCTACTGCCAAGGTTATGCAGTATAGGCAGCAGCGACAAAATTTGAGAAAGGACTCACTCACAATGAGTGAGTATATCAGTAAGATGAGGACTTACTTTGATCTTCTTAGCTTTGTTGGGTGCAGGATATCTGATGCAGAGCAAATCTTACTTATTCTGGGAGGTTTGGGCCAAGAATATGACCCAGCCGTGTGTGCAATCACTTCAAGAATAGATCCATGGAGTCTTGGAGATGTCAGTCCATTCCTACTGAGTTTTGAGTCCAGGATGGAGACAACAAGAGCCCACACTGCCAGTTCTGAGGGTTCACAGCCTATGCTCAACCTTGTGCAATAATCTGGTCATAAGAGAGATACACCACCCTACACCAACAAATTTGATTCTGGAGGAGGAAGAGGAGGTTCCAGAAATCAAAGAGGTGGCAGAGGTGGTAGGGGTTTTGGAAGAGGAAGCAACAAAATCATCTGTCAGTTGTGTGAAAAGCCAGGCCACTCAGCTACGAAGTGTTGG